>NC_056726.1:33498055-33513055 GCF_019279795.1 Protopterus annectens
AGGAATATTATTAAGATTTCCTTTCTTTTTTAGATATAGTTCAAGAACTATATAAAACAAACATATTTAGAAAGAAAATTACTTCAAAAATTAATTTTTTAAGTAATTAATTCCTGTCAATGTAATGAAATTGGTGGAGCTGAAGAAATCTGCTGCTATCCTGTGTTCATCCTTGGCCACGCCCCATATGAAAGTTGTTTTGAAGACAGTTTTTTTTTTTTTTTGTTTAGTTTAAGATTAAATAATCCTGTCAGAAAAACTGGAAAGAGGCAGAACAACACTTTTATGCTGCTAACTACCTGGCATCTTAGCCACATCCCCATTAAATGTTATTTCTTTAAGTACAATAGTGGTTTAGTGGTTATCATACTTTAATATGTTTTTCTTGGTTTATCAGTGGTTTGTAAGGGTTGATACATAAAGTAGAGGTGGCTTGGATTCACTTGTGTGTGTTTTTGTGTGAACTGTGGCTGATAACCTGTTCATTTGCAACCCCTTGTCATGAAGACCAGCTTGAAGCAGCTTAATCAGAATCATGAGTACTTTGGTGATGCTGCGGGCGTTGGAAAATTCTAAGAACTGTCCAAGTTACCACTTCCTCTCTAAAAGTAAATAATCATAATATTCTGAATCATATGCTAAGATGTCAGTGAATACAATTTAGACAACAAGCAAAAGACAGTGAACTGCATTCTAAGCCACTGTCAATTATTACAGCAATAACCCATGACTAGGTGTAGGTAATGATGGATTTACCCATGATTGTCATGATTTGGTCATGAGGGCAAAGCTGAAGGATATATAGCTAAGGAAAACAAACTCACTTCAATTTACCCATTAGTCATATAGATATTGAACAGAAACATTGATAAATTCTTTGTTTCCAACAATCTATCAAATATCAGAGAAGATTCAAAAGTTTCATGTCCATTATCAGACAATAATGCTAAAATCTTTATTATTATTTCAAAAGCTGACAATCTACTACATCACAGGAAATTACCAGTGTACATTATTAAAATAAAATGATACAAGGAATGGTATGTTAAAGAGATCAAAAATTTCCTAGACATTGTCCTGTGGGGGTCACTAAAGGCTTACTTAAAGGAGAACAGTGGGATATTAAAGCAGATTGCTCAACCTGCTGTTTCTTTTAGTCCCTGTTATTTGATCCTAGTTCAAAAAATAATCACCACAGCTTTAAAAAGTAATCCACTCTACTGTTTTACCTCGTAGGCTTCCTACCTTTCTGTACTGTTTTAGTTTCAGTTTGAAAACTAAGTTGAAAAATTTCTAGCTGGCTCTTAATTGCTGATGTTACATTTGCCAGACCTCTTGCTGTAGTTACCAGGATGTTTCCTCCCACAAAGTAATGTAACCACTGCCTTATTTGCATGCTGTATAGAAGAGGCAGTGAACCTCCCACATAGTGATGTCAGACTTACCTTATCCAGCCCACCCTATTCTAATCTAAATGACAAACTATAGTCTCAATTATCTGAACAACCCTACCAATATGTGACAAAGTACAGTGAGAAGAACAGGCAACAGTGCAGTAACAGCTGCATGAACAAAGAGCATAAATTTGCAATGACCATGCGTGCACATTAATTGCATCTTTTTGCATAGGAAGCAGATGTCTGCCACAACTAATAGACAACACTACACAAGATTACATGAAGTATGCGATACCTTAATCTTAAATTACCACTTAAAAAACATGCGACTGCTGTCATGCAAGTACGTGAAATATATCATGCATATAGTCTCTCAGTTGTTAGCTATTTAACCAAACTGGAAGGAAAAAAACTGGGAGATTGATGGTTTGCAAAGCTGTGATTTCTCCCAGTGCTATGGAGCTCAGATCTAAATTTGACAGCAGGAGGAGTGCAACAAAAAACGTGCCCCACTGTGAGGAAGGAAAGGCTGTGACAAAACAGTACATTAGTCAGGTCACATGCTGTGAGCTGTCAATCACATGCAGATAATGTGTCAAATTAATCTTAGCACTTTGACAGTTAAGGAAGGTAGGTGTGAAGGGGGAGGGGAGATATCTTGAAGAACTGCAGTTCAGGCTTCACAAAAGAAATCAAGTTAACATTTCTAAGAGAAAGCAGCAATAAAATGCACTTTTCAGTTCTGTTCCTTGGCATTTGTGTTTGAAGTAGTCATTGAAAAAGGAAAAAATGTTAACCAAAACTAGCTGACTACAACACAGCAATGAATGCCTGTAAAATCAGTGCAGTGACCGGAGCTTTAGAGAAAAAGTGGCAGACATGATGCAATTATTTAGAGACAAACAATGAATTCTGGGATACCTATAGGCAAACTAAACAATCAGAATTACTTCAAGATGCCAGACCCCATGTGGACAGACTCAGAATGGTAACTGTTAACCAGCGATCTGCAGAAAGAAATTCAGAGCCAGTGGTGAAACGGACATATTAATAACAACAAAAAAAGTGGTATTCCTGTCTGCAGTTTGGTGCTATACTTGGCAGATGATTGTGAAAGTTGAAGACGTAGGAAAATCACAAAGCCTGGTAGTTGAAGAAGAAATTCTGATGTCCTGCAGTACACCGAAACATACAGAAATAATCATATATGTCCTGGATCAACATGTTTTGATTGTATTTCCATTGCTGGGCTGAATAGCTGCAACGGTCGGTGAGTGGGGCCTTGGTACTCCATTTTTTGGATCTAACTTCTGTTCAAGTGGTTTAATTTGAGCTGAAGTCCAAAGTGCCTTTTTATTTTACAGTAGCAGTTGAAAGTCGGATTAAAACAGTGACAGTAACAACATTTAATCTAATTGGCCATTTAGGTATACGGAGGGCTGTACATCTTTTTAATTCGGCCATTTTTTAGTTTGAATACAGCAGATGGGACTTTTCATTTAAGATACTGTTATTTCTCATTGTAGGGAGCAATGTGTTGACCTGATTTTTCAACTTTGTGGATTATCCGGATGTAGACCATATTGATAATTGGCATAATAAATAGAGACAGTTTAACATATAACTTATTCGGCAACTCAGGTGCATGGAGGGGTGCACTTTTTCCATAGGTTCATAGGTTTATACTAGGCTATCTGCCCTAAGGCATTTATAAGCCTAGCCCAAATTTTTGTGGCTTACGCCACCCCTTATATGAAAAAATACTGTGCCCATTAGTTTGTTGTGCCTCTGTCCAGCAGTGACACAGATATGATTCCCGGGGTAAACCTACGATCTCCCATCCACAGGTCTAGATTTCTCTTGAACAGAGTCAGCGAGGTGCTCTGCCTCACATGGACCGGGATTTTATTCCACAGCATAGGGAGTCTCTGAGTGATAAATCTATCCCTCCAGCACGTCCTATTTATAGCAGTGCTAAGGTTTAAGTCACTTGCTCTAGTGGTTTTGGTGGATTTGGATTTTTTGAGGTGGAGCATGTCCATTAATTCCGGGTTGGACATGGCCTTGTATGTCAGGCACATGTCACCTCTGAGCAGACGGTATGCGACTGAATAGAGCTGGAGTTTCTTCAATCTGGCAGCATATGACAGATTTTGGAGTCCCTTTATCCTTTTGGTGAGGAACTTTTGGGGTCTCTCCAATTGCTGCAGATGTCGGGTGAGATACATCCTGAATGGGGCATTGTACTCGATCATTGGTCTGATAATTGAAGAGTACAGGGAACAATGACCTCACTAGATCTGGATGTGAATCCCTTCATGATCAGGTGGGCATTGTAGAAGGTCTTCCTAACCACTTAAGCAATGTGAGTGTCAAAGAAAGGCCACTGTCAACCTGGGTCCCCAGGTCCCTGATAACCTCTTCTGTGCTTAGTGGATTGCCTCCTATATGGTAGCTTGGGTTACCTTGTTTTTCCCGAAGGGTATGACTATACATTTTTTGGCATTTAACTTCAGGCCATGGCTCTGGCACCAGCTATCTGTTTCCGTGAGTCCCTTCTGAAGGATATCCGTGTCCGATGCACTTTCCACTATGGCGCCCAGTTTGCAGTCGTCTGCAAACTTTGTCAAAAGTCCTCCCATGTTGGCCTGTACTTCTGAGAAGTAGATGCCAAACAATAGGGGGCCAAGGACCGAGCCCTGTGGGACACCACTTGTGACCGGCTTGGAGTCTGACACAGCACCAGCAACTCTAACCCTGTGGGTTCTGTCCTTAAGCCAGTTTGCAACCCATCTTGTGACATATGGGTTTACATTTAAGCTGGTAAGTTTTTCTACAATACCAGTGGGGTATTGTGTCAAAGCCTTTGCAAGGTCAAGGTAGGCTGTATGGACTGCCTTTCCTCATCAATGGCCTTGGTGACTGTTTCGAAGAAATCGACCAAGTTCAAAAGGCATGATCTTCCCTTGACAAAGCCAAACTGGGTCGGGTCCAATGTCTGCAAGTCCCCTATATCTTTGTTTATGAGCTCCATTATGATCCTCTCCATAGCTTTGCAGACTGGACTTGTTAAGCTTATGGGGTGGTAATTACCAGGGTCCATAGAGGTGCCGCCTTTGTGGAGTGGGACCACAGTTGCCGTACACCACTCCTTGGGCACGTATCCTGTGGTAAGGCTGAGATTAAACAGCTGCCTTATGTGCGGGTTTAATTCCTCATTTAGCTCGTGTAGCACACAGCCAGGGACACCATCCGGTCCCATTGATGCTGTGTTTTTAGCTTTAGAGAGAGCAGCTTTCACCTGCGCATTTGAGATTTCCGGGAGGCTACACTCAGCTGGGATAGTTATCTCTCCTTTAGGAAAACAGGAGGACTAAAAATAAAAAGCACTACACAGTACATTGAATGCAGAATAACATCCTCTGTTTACACACCAAACTATGTCTATCATAGTTTGGTGTGTAAACAGAGGATGTTATTCTGCATTCAATGTACTGTGTAGTGCTTTTTATTTTTAGTCCTCCTGTTTTACCGGATGCCAGTTTTGGCACAAGTTAGATGTGGGCCTAGTTGCTGGCTTTTGACTTTGATTTTGGAGCCCTTTTTTGCTTCTAGTCGAGGGAATGATTCACATAATTGGATGGTTAATGGACTATATTCTATAACTGTTAAAGACTTTTTTGTCATTTCAATAAGTGTATTATATAACTATATTTACCACTGCAGATGCATTATTGCTAGTTGTGATACTTTGCATTGTTTCTTATGGTCAAAATGCTTATATTGTATGGGAATTACTGTCAGCAACCGGGTAAGTTTTGAACTGTTAAAAGCATTTTTTTCAGCAGCACTTTCATGAAGCATTATTGCTTTAGCTGCATATCACTGAACCAATATATTTGTGACTTCTGGTGGCGAAACTGTTTGGGACATTTGAACTGAACATTATTTATGCTGTAAGGTGTGGTCGTTTATTGGAAATAATTCAGTCATCAGTTTTGAGAGACTGTCAATGGATTGTTTCAGTGGTGCGATTGCTTGGCCCAGTATCTTATTGGTGGGACTATTGTTTTAGCTGAACACTATTAAATAAGATATATATCGTATTTTTGGGCATTGAGACTGTTTGGGACTTTAAAATTGGACATTATTTTGTGGTTGTTTATAAATTGCGGCAAACAAATGATTGTATTGATATGATGAACATCTATTGGCCGCCATTTGGTTTTTGGATTACAAGTTTGGTGGAACAAATCTCTATGCAAAGACTTTAGCCTTTATGAATGATGGATTGTCGCCTCATGTTTTGTTTAGTAACATCCACGTCTATGGTTAAATCAGTATTTTTATATTGAGTTTCACTGTTTTCATATTTGGATTTTACTGTGGTTTTACAATGGGGAACGTAGCATAGCGTATAATAATGTTATTATGAAGACAGTTTATTCTTTCAATAAGGGTGTGTTTTAAACATTTTGGATCACATCTATTGAAGTATATATGCTAGGTCTATTATAGTTTCTTGTGGGTCTCAAAGTTTTTAGATACAATATCAAACATTACAGGCATTTATAGCTTATATGCCATGTGGTTATACTGGTGTATTTAAGACCAGGAATGTATATAAATCACACTGTGCATATTGCAATTGTTTTTTGTGCAGATCAGACATTTAACAGGGGAACATAACACTGCTTACTAATAAGGTAATGTGGTAAATATATTGATGTTAATTTACATTTTGAAACCTTTCACTAACCATTCTTATAACAATTCCTTACCTCCTACTTTGCACCTTACAACTAAATCATCCCAGTGCCTAAACTACCTACCCCAGGACATTTAAACCTGCTACTCTTTGTCATAATTCTACCTTCTCTAACAGCAGCCTACCTTCTAACCTCCTATGAAGACCCATTATACCCACAATTCCACTACCCCTCTAAGCATACAGCCATACCATCTCTTGTTGTCTCCCTAAACCACATAAACATAACATCTAGACCCAGCTACCTATTAGCAAAATATCATATATTAGCCCACATTAGTTATAACTATCTTAAAACTAAGAAGTCTCCAAACCAATACTGTAAACTCCCAAATCCTAGATGTGGATTGCAAGTCCACTCATTAATAGATGGAGATATTCATCCAAACCCAGGCCCAAGGAAAACTTTTACCACCCAACCCCTTAGCCCTAATCCCTCTAGTAAACAAACCCCCACCAATCCTCCCAACTCACTCTTTATAACACATCTCAGTATACGTAGCATAAATAACAAAGCTGCTCACCTCCATGCTCTCTTGGATGTACACTAATTTGACATCCTATGTCTGACAGAAACTTGGTTAAAACCTGTAACTCAAGATAATGAAGTCATCCCATGTGGATATAATATCTTAAGACAAGATCATATAGCTAAGAATGGAGAGGGGGGTAGCTATTCTATACAAAGCAGGGTTTCAAGTTACTGCTTATGACTACAAACCACCTCAAGACATTAATGCCAAAATCCTTATTTCTAAATTTCAGCTTAATACTCGTAAATCAATATATATATATATATATATATATATATATATATATATATATATATATATATATATATATATATATCATCTGTATTGATCTTCCTCCTGGTAATAATACCAATACCCTGGAAAATATCCTTAGCTGGCTATCAGTGAACTTCCCACAAGAAACTATAGTCCTTGGTGACTTTAATATTGATTGGAAGTGCTGTAGCAATGAACAACCTTCTATCCATATTAACCTATATGTTTTTTCTCAATCCATTACCTCCTCATCCAGGATAAACAACCCCAATAAAAAAGAAAGTAGCTTAGATTGGATACTCATAAATAACCATCACCAAACATATGCAGTAATGACCCTCCCTGACAATTTAAGTGACCACTCACTTACCTATATTATCAGGCATAAAATTGATATACCCTTCCTTCCCACATTAGGGACAACTGGGACCAATAAGAACTTTAACCCAGATCTCTTCCAAAGTGAACTTCGCGCATGTAATTGGTCACCCATAAAATACCTCTCACTTGAAGAAGCTGTAAAATACTTTAATTCTAAATTCCTAGCCATTCTAGACAACCATGCACCAACCCGTTCTATCAGAATTAGGACCAAACCTGCCCCATGGCTTTCAAAAGAAACCAGGCAAAAAATCCTACTTAGAAATAAATACTGGGTTAAAGGGTGAGCTACTAAAGACCCTGTAGCTGAACAAAAATTTAGACAGCTGAGAAATAACACAAAAAAGCTATACTCACAGATAAAAGAAACTTTTAGTTACAACTCCAGCAAACTCACCAAAATAAACCACAAAAGTTTTGGGAAAGCATTAATAAACTTCTTTACCCAGGTCACTCCATTACAC
Source organism: Protopterus annectens (assembly GCF_019279795.1). Classification (NCBI taxonomy): domain Eukaryota; kingdom Metazoa; phylum Chordata; order Ceratodontiformes; family Protopteridae; genus Protopterus; species Protopterus annectens. Next base: position 33,505,854 of record NC_056726.1, read on the forward strand.
CAACCCCACAAGGCACTGACCATGAGAATCCCAAGTAAACTACCAATGCCTTCAATACCTTTTTCACAGAGGCCATTCAAACTCTTACCAGTCAGCTATCACCTGATAGCTTAACTTTGCTAATCTCAAGTACTAGCCCAGCCCTCCATTTCCTTGCAACCAGTCCCAACTTCACGCATTCTCACCCTTATCCAAAAACTTAAACCAACTACTCCCTCAGCTGACCAACTACCTGCTGAATATCTGCAAATAGCCAAATCTATAGCCTATCCCATTTCCATACTGATTAACAGAACCATAATCAAAGGTTACATCCCAACTGTCTGGAAAATATCTCACATTATCCCCCTACATAAAGGTGGTAACAATAACGAATTTTCTAACTAACTCCCCATAGCCTTACTTTCTCCTCTGGCAAAAATAATGGAAAAATGCATCCACAGTCAACTACTAGACCACCTAATCTAAAATAACTTACTTTCCAAATGTCAATATGGATTTAGGCCATTCCACAGTGCTACCACTGCCCTCTTATCCTTTTCTGACTGCATTAATAAAAACTGTAACAACATTCTTTCCTCTGCACTCATTATCAATCTTTCAAAAGCATTCAATATGGTTAACCACCAGATACCTCAAATTCTTTCACTAGATGCATTGGCTATAAAATGGTTGCAATCCTTCTTAGATAATAGACAGCAGGCTGTGCTATGGGATAACAATCTCTCTACCCATCTTCCCATTACCCTTGGTGTCCCTCAAGGCTCCATATTAGGACCTCTTCTAGTCTCAATTTTTATTAATGACCTTCACTCAGTAATTCCTCAAGCTACCTGTATACAATACACAGATGATTCCACATTAATATGCATGGCCACTTTTCCACCTGAACTACAGTCCCTAACCCAATAGGTGTTTAATACAGTAGACCAATGGTTTACACAGTGCTGCCTCCTCTTGAACCCCAAAAAAACAAAACTCTTGCTCTTCACCCCTACCCAGAAGTCCTCCCTAGTAGATTTCACAGTCATATCTAATAATGGTACTCTCGTATCTCCCAATCCAACTACCAAACTCATTGGAATAACAATAGACAACAACCTTAACTTTGACACTCGTATTAACAACACAATAAAAACTGTAAATGGAAAACTGGGCTCCCTCTATAGGATCAAACCCTTCCTTACTCCAGCAGCCAGAATAACTATTGTCCACACCCATCTAATCTCTACACTCCTCTATGCCTCACCCATTTATACTAATCTGTCAAAAAACAACCTCAACAAACTGGAAAACTCCTACAATAACACTGCCAGATTTGCCAATGGCAATCCATTTAGAACCCACCACTGTTACAATTTAAAGCAGCTAGGATGGCTTGAGCTACAAAATCAGCTAATATTTCCCCAACTTACCATTGCCCACAATACCCTTTACCAACCTATTAATATTCCAATACTTTCTACCCTCATTATCCCCTACGAAAATCTTAATACCTTACGCTCTTTAAATAAACTACTTGTTTGCATAAGTAAATCCAACAAATTGGCCAGAGACTCTCTGTTCTCTAACACTGTTGGGAAAAACTGGAACCTACTTCCCAGTGAACTTGCATCACTGTAGTCAATATCACCTTTCAAATATAAACTGAAATTATATCTTACAACACACTGGTTATGCCCCTGCACTAACCCTGACTAACTTCCTCTTTCTATTACTAGCTACTGCTTACCCACTACTTCTATGTACTAAGTCCATTCTCCTTGATAACAAAGAGAATTTTATGTTGTAGATAATATCAATGTTTGTAGTGATTTCATTCTTATGGTTTGTTATATGTATGTGACAGCTTTGTGATATAGTTGTGGAATGAGCTGTTATTATTTGTTAAATTATGTATTGTACCAACATTATTGTGTTCTTGGAACTTATCTCCCCGGGTCTCTACTGAAAATAGACATATATCCAGTTAGACTAGCCTGGTAAACAAATGTAAAATAAATAAAATAAAATACAATAAATAGTTCCAGAGTGGTGTTAAAATGTAGGAAACACCAAACTATGATAAAATAAACATGTATTTTGAGTCTGCAGGTGTGGTTCTCCTTTAAATGGGAGCATTACAAGCTGGTATATTAGTAAAACAAGAGAACTGGACAAAGAATTAAATACACAACAGGTCAAAATAGACACACTAAAGTTAAATCTAAAACCAAATGACATTATCACTCAGTCTGAACTTAAAAACTTAAATATAAAATATGTTCAAATTCTAAATCATAGTTTCAATAAACCTGGAAAAACTTAAACTTCACGACATATTCATTAAACACTTTAAGGTTGTATAAACTTGCTCTTAGATCAAAGAAAATGAATAAACTAAATCATATCAAAGAAATCATAACACATATAAATTATAAAAAAGAAAGAGCAGATATTAAAAGTATTCTTGAGGGCTTTAAAATATTTTATGAAAATATAAATAATAATACAAATAACCTAGATAATGATGATATAGTTTAAACTTGTCTAAGAAGAAAATATAAATAATAAATTAACAAGTGAACAAATAAAAATGACAGACCTTTCACTTTAACAGAAATAAAATATCAACTAAAGAAGTTAAAAATTAATAAGGTGCTGGGATTAGATGGTCCTATACCAGAACTATATAAAATACTACAGGATGATGTGTCTTTCGGCTTTTCCCGGTTAGGGGTCACCACAGCGGAACTCCGGTCCACTAATGATTGGCAGTATAGTTTTACGTGCTGGCTTGCCAGGCCTAACACACAGCCTTCAATGAAGGAACACCCATTCACACATGTCGCCACACAGAAGATGCTCTAACTGAGAATCGAACGGGCAACATCTAACTGTGAGGCGACAACGCTACCGCAGCACCATCACTGCAGCATATAGAAAATACTACAGGATGATGCAGTTAAAATATTAGACAAGTCCAACAGAAAAATAAGAACTGCTGAAGTCCCCATCATGGAAATATTCCTTTATGTCATCTATTTTAAGATAAGAAGAATCTTACAAAGTGTTCAGCATACAGACTCATTTCACTTTTGTGGACTAGAAGATGATCATGTCCATTATATCTAACGGAATTCATCTACTTATACCTAAACAGGTTAACAATGATCAAACTGGGTTTGTTTTAAATAGACAAGTACAGTATAGCATAATAAGAATACATACATTAATAGACTATGCAAATAAGAAATACAAAGATAACTTTTTATCATTAGTCACAATTTAGATAAGACTTAATTGGCTGTACTTGTTGAAAACACTTAAAGTGTATACGTTTTACCTGAGCTAATTGCAGTAATTTCTAAGTTATACAATAACTCTTGTGTTTATGTTAAAATGTGTTATTTTCTTTATAATTTCTTTAAATTACAAAAAGGCAAAAAACAAGGCTGTCCATTATCACCTTTACTCTTTGTATTAGCTACAGAACCTTTTGCTAATAGTATTAAATCCAATACGAACATTAACGGTATCAAAATAAAAGATTTTGAACTAAAGATTCAACTCTTTGCTGATTATATTTTACTAACAATAGGAAATATAGAACATTCATTAGAACATATAATTAGTTCTATGAGTTAGTTTGAAGAAATTTCAAACTTAAGATTTAATCATAGTAAAACAAGTACATTAATAAAAAATTAAAAATATTGTACAAAAATATTCTAACTACAATTGGAATAGCAATCAAACGAAATATCTTGGTATAACCATTATGTCTAATAGTAAAGAAATGATACAAACAAACTTCCAACAGGTTGCTGATAAAATTTTAAGTATAGTCACAAATTGGAACAAATTCATCTTTACCATGGAAGAATGATTAATGCTTATTAAGATGGTAATTCTGCCTAAAATATTGTTTGTCTTAAAATCTTTAGTACCATCTCCACCCCAAAAAAATATGAAGAAGATAAATAATATTGTACTTACATTTTTTGTCATCCTAATACACCAACCCCTGGATTCATGAAGCTCCATGCAAGAATAAGACTATTCTTGCACAGAGTGGTTTGTGTCCATTTAGAAGAGCAGAGTGCCTTGAATATGCATGAAGGCGCACTGCTGTTTAATCTACACAGACACGAACCATGAACGAGTGCAGGGGGCATGTCCAAGTAGTGCACAGACACTAAACACACCCTCTGCACTCAAAAAGTGCTGTGGCACTTTCTAAGCCAAACTGGCATAATATTAGTACCTTGCTATAATATTATGTCAGTATTTCAGTGTCCGCGGACAATGAAATGATAAAATGATCAATTCAGTATCTGTGGACACTGAAATAAAGACGGCAATAAGAAAGCAATGCTGGGGATGTGTTACAGGTTCTGTGACACACACCCTGCATTGCTAAAGTGCCGTACAACACTTATGCAACCTGCTAAAGCAGGAAATGTGTACAAATGCACACATAACAGGGGATAAATCCCCCAAAAGTGAAAAAGCATAAGCACAGCCCCACAAACATAGAAAGTTGATAGAGATCAGGTCATGCATCAGCATGAATTACGTCATGGTGGAATTCTGAAAGCAAATGTAGGGCAACACTGCCTTACAACAGTTCATGTTAACAAAGGCACAAATGATGGGGGGAATAAAACTACATCAGGGACACACCTGAAAAATTGCCCTCACGCATTTAGAAAGTTGTTAGATAACAGTATATGTATTAGCAGGAGTCCCTAAAGGATACAAGCCTGAAAGCCAAATCAATGACAGTATTTCACGATTGCAGTCCAAAGTAGTTGTCAGAATACCAAAATACACACCCATATAACCTAATATCATAATAATATATAACTGTTTTTCCAGTAGCCTAAGGAATGTTTAAGTGTAACTAAGTGGGTGTGGACATTACGGTCTCACACTTAGCATAGCTTAAACATCCCATAGGAGCTAAATGCAAATAGACAGGTGAAATTTCCAAATGAGGTAGTGTATTGGTTAGAGTTGCGGCTTTACTTGTAGGCGTTCACGGTTCGAGTCCCAAAACAGGCCATTTATTTTCCTATGTGAAACTAGTGTTAAAATTATTTTAGTAAACTTAAATTATGTAACAACTTTTTTTCTCAACCAGGGTAGCGTAGCAGTTCCAAAAGTGAGATGTCAGTGTAGAAAAGATGTGAAACCCCTATATAAACACAAGTGCTCCATATAGTATAGTCACACAAGAATACATTTTAATGAAAGCACATAGGGAATTCATGGAAGGTAAATGTAAAATTATAATGTGTATATAAATATTATTTTATAATAAAAAAGTAAAAGTATAATATGCTTAAATGTGCCTTAATCACTCTGTATCCTTGAGCCCTAGTTCTGCCCAGCAACAAAATAGTCAGCCCTGCCAAGTCTCGAACTCGGGATGCTGCCCTCTACAATCATAGCAAAATACAGCTACACTATCTGAGCTGTGAGAAACTGTAATGCTTTAACAAACATATCATGCATTCTGGTAATTTAACATTAATGAAACAAAACAACAGTCCCAAGTGTCAAACCCATGATCCTGAACACTATAGTCAGAGTAATGTACCACTACACCATCTGACCTGTAGGAAATAACATTGCTTTTTCAAACAGATCATGCAATAGAGGCATACATTAGGGAGAAAGCTTTGTGGAACCAGTCATGTGTTGCATATAGACATACACATACATACACACACACACACACACACACACACACACACACACATATATATATATATATATATATATATATAGATATATGTCTGATGAAACATATATATATGAAAACGTAGAGTCATAATATAGATATACATATATAAAAACATAAAGGAAGGGGAAAAAATATAAATATATATATGTATGGGTCTATATTATAATCGCAAAAGCTGTCTTTTGCGAATACATGTTCATTGACACATAAATGCCGAACGCATTCCCGGAAGTAACAGCGCCATACAGGTAAGCTAAACCTAACTGAACAAACCTTACCTAAAACACTTTTTCAAATATACTTAAATATAACTTAAATATACCAACTCAGAGTCCGCACTACAGTGGGGAAAAGGATTAATTTCCTCATCCCCACGATCACCCTGCTGGACAAGAAAATCCGTTCATTTTGTCATTATTTACTAACATAAATCCATGGATCATCATCGTGATTTACCAGACAAATACAAATAAATTGTGGAACTGAACAAAAGTATGGGCCAAACATCCAGACATTTTGCTAAAATTTTGGCAGTGGAGAGGTATGCTCAGAATGAATTAGTGCAATGAATCTGGACCAAGCCAAAGTGGGGGGACAAAGGCATGAAAATAGGAATATATCCAAAATATGTCAGAAGATAAGCTGAGAAAGTTGATGTAGTAACACTGTATGTCCTAACATATATCGACCGAAATATCACAATTCCAGGACTAAATCGCTTATCATTAGTGACATCAATCCCCACATCATCCCACTGATGTGTCAGGAATACACAGCAGTTATGGGGACCAGACCAAACCTATTGGCCAGACACTTGGACATCCTACAAATATGTGGACATAACACAACAGTAGGGAAACTACACTGAGCTACTGTCCAAACTACAATCAGACTGACAAATCACTACCCAAGACCAGCTCTGGGGCTGTAGGCATGCATTAGCAAATATAACTGGCACTACAGGAATGTAACACTAGTGGAAAACAGACACCGGTGTGAATGTGCATGCGCCCAAAAAATTGCGCCACAGTCACAGCGACATACCAGTAAGCAAACTAAACACTACTGTATAATGACTGTGTGAGCAACAAAATCATGTTTGCCACTCACACATTACCCCTGCATATACTGCTCCAAGTCACAGTGTACTGGGAATCATGAGTTGTTACCGGACATGTCACTGCCAGCATGTAGAAACATATACAGGCGATAGGGAACCAGAAACTGGAGCAGCATGCACAGCCAGATAGAAAGGGCCCATGACACTCACATGTACCCCCCTGCCTACACAGCCCAAATAGCATGTACACACTACACTGCTACACAGTCCTGACAGTATTTTAACAATGGGCAGACATACACAGACCTCTCAAATGTAGAGTTTCCCACAGAATGTATAGGCACAGGACTCATATCAATGGCCACTTCCTTATTACATGTCTGGGAGGTCTATGACATCACTGGGATGGTA
>NC_056726.1:33518055-33613055 GCF_019279795.1 Protopterus annectens
CTGATAGACCACAGGAGCAGCATGCACAGGCATATAGAAAAGGAACCATAACACATACATCCCCACTACACAATCCTGAAAGTCTGTCAACAATTGCCAGAAATACACAGACCTCTCAACTGCACAGTGTCCCACAGAATGTCCAGGCTTTCCCCTCATAAGGCCTCTTCCACATAACATGTCTGGCAGTCTGATACATCACTGGGATAATGTCAGGAATGTAGGCACTAAATAATCATATAACATACCTATCAACCTCTTACTGCATGACATCTGTACAAAGCCTGACATAATTATGTGACAGAGGCCCAAAAACAGGGTCATATTTGAAATATTGCTGTTATAAACTGAGAATGTTGCTGTTGTAACAAGGTTAGTTGTGACATATATTTTCTGAGGTATAGGAGGTCAGAAACACAAATGGATGTTAGCAGTTACTGCCTGCAATCCCCAGAGTGTGTTACTGATTTTCCAAAGAAAAGAATTTCTGAGGAACACACTAAACATAGGATTCCAAATTCTGGCCATTCTGTGGCTAGCCCTATAGGTGAGAGTTATGTCAAACACATAACACTGCATTAATCCAAATGTGTAACAGCAATACTTACATTCTGTCCCTATGTCTGGTACATTTCACCCCCATTCTGTTAGCCTGTCTCCACAGTTTTTTTTTTGTAAGAGATATTTCCAAATACCCTCTGTGATGCTGTTGTTCACACACCTCCATCAAGTTCTTCTCACTGGAAAGGAAAACGAACAATGCTCACATGATGTACTCAATGATAGGAGTGTGTTGCCATGCCACTGGCTGTATAAATAACACAGCTGTCCTGCATGCAATTATCAAGTGGGGGGACACCAGTTGGTGCATAGGCCATCAGCTGCTCATGAGCATTACCTACAAAATGCAAGCTGCTGCCTATGCAAAACAGATGTACACCCTACATCCTTGAGAGAGAGAGAGGGAGAAATGACAAAAAGAAAAAAAAAAAAAAAGAAGCAGAACATAACCACCTACACTTGAATAAAACAAACAGGTATGTCAAACAAGTACGCATGTAATAGACTGCAGTAGGTGGTATGTACGAATGGGAGATAGGAACAGTAACATATACGTCTCAACAAGACTTGCTGTACTGATATATTGCTGATCAGAACCTATGGCCATATCATCTGGGTCTGTCTGCAGTGACATAGATCATAGGTCAGGCCCTAGTCACTCCAGGAAAGGATGGCTAACATATGACTACAACTGCAATGTGTGTTGAACAATACTGACTGTGACAATGCTGGGCCAGCTACTGGAATGTTGTACATATCCATATCTTACTTGTGAATACAACATTGATATACTTGGTTGTCTCAGAAATGTGAGATACCTATACATGGCATTTGCATAGTAAAGTATTGTTGCACATGTGTGTTGAACTGTGTGTGATATACTGAGCTCATAACATTAAACTGTCCAATGTTATGCACACTGACCATATGTGTCCCTCATATTTGTAGTCATTTACTCATACAATTGTGTTATGTCTAGCAAATCATTGGCAACTCTGTGAAGACTGACATTACATCTCCTTCTTTTTCTTCTGGCTGTTCCCATTAAGTGTCACCACAGTGGATCATCTGTTACCATTTATGCCTGTCCTTTGCATCCTGCTCTATCACACCTACAACATGCATGTCATCTCTTACCACATTCAGGAACCTTATCTGAGGCCTTCCTCTTTTCCTCTTACCTGGCAGCTTCATCCTTATTATCCTTTTCCCAATATACTCAACATCCCTCTGCAGCACATGTCCAAATTGATGTAATCCTGCCTTTCTGGCTTTGTCTCAAAATCATCCAACATGGGCTGACCCTGTCATTAACACATTGCAAATCCTGTCCACCCTCATCACAGCCAGTGAAAATCATCTGTAACTCTGTCATGTCCAACTATGACTCCTGCCTTTTTGTCATTGACATTGTCCCCAACCCATATAACATAACTGGTCTCACTACCCTGTTGTAGACATTCCCTTTCACTCTTACTGGTACTAGTCTGTCACAAATCAGTACTGACACTCTTCTCCACCCTCTCCATCTTACTTGTCCTCCACAGTTGTCATTACTCTGAAATGTTGATCCTAATAATTTATACTCATCCTCCATTGTCAACTCGACTCCCTGCATCCTCAACATACCACTGCCCTCCTCCTCATTCACACACATATATTCTGACTTTGTCCTGCTGACCTTCATTCCTCTTCTCTTCAGAGGATATCTCCACCTCTACAGTGTCTCCTAAATCTGTACCCTACTATCAGTACAGATCACAATGTCATCTGCAAACATCATAGTCAATGGGGACTTCTGTATGATCTTGTCTGTCAACCTGCCATCACCATTGCAAATAAGAAAGGGCTTACATCTGATCCCTGACGTCATCCCACCTCCACCTTAAATGCATCTGTCACTCCTGCTGCAGACCTCACTGCTGTCACACCACCGTTGTACATATCCTGTACCAGTCTTACATATATCTCTGCCACTCATGACTTCCTTATACAATACCACAACTCCCCTCTAGGCACACTGTCATATGCTTTCTCTACATCCAGAAAGACACAAAGCAACTCCTGTCCTTCTCTGTACTACGTCGTAAACACTCTCAGAGCAAATAGCACATCTGTAGTGCCCTTACCTGGCATGACAACATACTGCTGACTATTACTCATCACCGCCCTGCTTAACCAAGCTATCACCGCCCTGCTTAACCTAGCTTCCACTGCTCTCTCCCATGACTTCATGCTATGACTCATTAATGTTATCCCTCTGCAGTTACTACAGCTCTGCACATCAACCTTATTCTTAAAATGGTACACAAACACTTTCTCTCCACTCCACATGCAACCTCTCACTTTCCAAGATATCATTATATAATCTGGTGAAAAACACCACTGCCATTTCCCCTAAACACCTCCATGCTACCACAGGTATGTCATGTGGACCAACAGGCTTTCCAGTATTCATCCTCTTCATAGCTATCCTTACTTCCTCCTTGGTAAGCCAATGCACTTCCTGATTCACCATAACCACATCACACAACCCTCTCTTTCTCATTTCTTCATTCATCAGCCTCTCAAAGTACTCCATCTGCTCAACACACTCTCTTTGCTTGTATGTTCCCTCATTATCCTTTACCACCCTTATCTGCAGCACATCTTTCCTAGCACAGTCCCTCTGTCTAGCCAACCAGCACAAGTCCTATCATCCCTCCTTAGTGTCCAAACTGTTATACAAGTCATTATATGCCTCATCCTTAGCCTTTTCCACCTCTCTCTTTGCCATGCACCTCATCTCCTCATACTCCTGTCTACTTTCCTCATCTCTCTGACAATCCCACTCCTTCATCCCCAACCTTTCTCTGTATACTGTCCTGTACACTGTCCTGTACTTCCTCAGTCCATGTACTTCCTCAGTCCATCACCAGGTCTCCTTGTACTCCTTCCTCCATCCACATGTCAGGCCAAGCACCTTTCTAGCCGTCTTCCTTATTAGCTCTGCTGTACTTACCCAGATATGGCAAATCATTACTGCCACCCAGTGCCCGTCTTAACTTTTCCCTGAACTCCACCTCACAATCACTCTTTTCCAGTTCTCACCATCTGACCCTTGGTGCTGCCCTCACACTCCTCCTCTTCTTGATCATCATCATCATCTTACAGACCAACAGTCTCTGCTCCCTAACTACACCTTCCCCTGTCACCACTTTACAGTCTCCAATCTCCTTCAAATCTCCTTCAAACTGGCCCTCCTACATTGGATATAGTCCACCTGTGTGCATCTCCCTCTACTCTTGTATGTCACCCTATGGTCCTCCCTCTTGTTATAGTATGTATTCACTACAGCCATGTCCATCCTTTTTGCAAAATCCACTACCATCTCACTGTTTGCATTCATTTGCTTAACACCATACATACCCACCCTTTCCTCATCTCCTCTGTTCCCTTCACCAACATGGCCATTAAAATCTGCTGCAATCACCACTCTCTCACCCTTGGGTGCAATCATTACCACATCATCCAACTGACTCCACCTTTCTCTTTCTCATCCACTGCACAAGCAAGCATATGCAGTAACAACAATCATTAGACCATCCATTTCCAGATTCATAAACATCACTCTATCAGACACTCATGCCATCCTCCAAAAACACCCTTGGCATACTGTTCCATCAGGATAACCCCTACCTCCTTCCCCTCCCATTTACACCCTGATAGCACAATTGTGACCTGGCTCCAATACACCTAGCTGTACTCCCCTTCCATCTGGTCTCTTGCACACAAAATATAGCCACCTTCCTATGTACATCATATCAGCAAGCTCTGTCCCTATACCAGTCATACTCCGAACATTACAAGTTCTTACCCTCACTACCACACCCCTAGCCTTTCTCCTCTCTTCCTGCCATATGAGTGTTGGACATCCTCCTGGGTATGTCTGTCAATGCAAAGGCTACTGTGCTATTGAATGACTCAAGTGTGTTAGAGCAATATTAAGACAGTGTCACTAATTTTGTTCCATTGCCTCCATGTGTGTGTGGCATCCTACAGATGTCCTGCTCTAATGGGTTAAGAGGGATGACTGGACAGCAAGAGTGTGAATACAGTGTGCCATACTGACATAAAACAGAAATGTATATCAGGTATTACCTGTGCAAATGTCATTATGAGTAAATGTATCTGGCTGATTTGTAACAACAGACATGGGATGCAAAATGTCAGTTAAATAAGCTGTACATGTTGTACACGTGTAATCTTAGTTACTGTGCATCCAACAGAGTGACATTTCTACAGCTACTGGTTGCTACATTGCCCTGACACAGCCATGGGTACTACAATTAGCATGATTATCTATTTTAAATTGGAGAGGTGTCCAGCTGTGTTATGACTGTGTGCCTAGGCCTACTACAAACAGCTCTATGAACACTAACATAGCTGTATGGACTCAGCAGTACAAACATATAAGGTCACAGGTGGAGTACTGTAAGACTAACTATGAGAACAAATTGGACACATCCACCAAGGCCAATCACAAGACCATCTTCAGATATGTCTGCAATCTCAGAGGCAACAAACCAACTCACCCTGTAATCATGGTAACTCAGACCACATACACACATGATATAGCTACAGCCAACTTGGTGCAGATAGGTTTAGGGCAAACATCAACCCCTGGCTCAGCATCATGATAGGTGGATATGCACAGCACCCACACCCCTCCCCTCATCACCAGTGAGCAAGTACATATTGCCTACTGAAATGCAAAAAAACTTAAGTATCCATGGGTTGGGAGGGTGGCCAAAGGGTTAAGGTGTTTGCCTTACAAACACAAGTTGCAGGGTTTGAGTCTCACAAGGGATAATTGGCTAGGCTTAAAATGGCTCGCAAGGGCAATTAGCTTAGTACTAATCTATGAACCTATGAACCTATGATGACATCACTGTCTGTATCCTACATCAACTCAGGCATGTGCTCCCAGCTCCATTACACACTGTAGTCACATCAAGCCTTGGCACCATCCATACCCCGTCCATATTAAAGATAGCCAATGTTATCCCTCTACACAGACATGAAGGAAGAGTAGAGGATTATGCAATTAACTAGCCCTCATTGTGAGGAACATGACACATCAGGACCAGCAGTGCAATGCAAGCAGATACAGTGGTGATAGATTACAGGGGTATGGTGTGGTTGTGAGTGGCGGCTACTGGTATTCAATGTAGCTGTGCAGGTTCTGTATATACTGGTGCCAAATGTATGAGGTCCTGTGATGTGGTTCCCTTTTTATGTCTTCCAGGTGCAATGTCACATCAGCAAAGGTCTACTTTCTCAGCAGCTGAGACAAATATAATCATAGAAGCCATACTACAGAACCATGCCATAATGTCTGGCCTGAGCCAGCAACATCTGCAGGAGAGGACCGGCCTGTGGGATGACCTAGTCCACAGGGTAAATGATGTCAGCCTGCACGCATGTACATACAAGCAGGTCCAGCATCGTGCAAATTACCTCATACGCCATGCCCGGCAAAGGGATGCTGCAGTAGCCAGGGACCACACAGCCACTGGTAGAGGCCCAGCCATGCAGCCCCCACTGACACCCACTGAGGAGCTCCTCGGCAACCTTTGGGTACCCATCCCAGTACAACAGCAGGGTACAGACCCCCCCCCACATGCTGGAGGTAGGTGGCAATCAGACAATGGATGAAGAGTGTGCAGGTAAGGCCCTAATGGAGATTACTAGACAAGTGTAGCAGACATATTGTATTTGTAGAATATCTCCGTGCATGTGTTAGATCAGAGTGCAGTTGTGGATGAGGTTTTCTAATGGGCAGAAGTGCACATCTGTGGTGAAGGACAGCAAATTGTGTAGTATTGGGGTTGTACTGTAAATGTGCAGACATTTTATCTGCTTTTACTGTATTTGTGTTTCTTCCTACTTTATTTTGCTTTTGCGTCATCTTAAAAGTACTCAATTGTATTTATTACTGCTTGGTCTAACTCACTCTAAGCCTTTTAGTTTAAGCACTTGGGCTTCAGACCAGTTGTTTTACATTAAGAAGGTTTGTGGTCTGCACTGTAGTGGCAGAACAGGTAGCTTACATCCTTCTAAGTTGGGAAATGCTGATTGAGGGCTCAGTGTCTGTTATTCTAAAAGTGTATTAATTCTGGTTTAAGCACTTGGGCTTCAGGCCAGTTATTTTACATTAAGAGGGTTTGTGGTCTGCACTCTTGTGGGAGGAGAGGCTGGACTCTGCCCTTCTGAGCAGGGAATTTCTGGTTAAAGGCTTATAGTGCCTGCATATTTGAACTGTTTCTTACTGAAATTGGTACACCTTGTTTGCTGTAGCATAGACTAGATCCAGGCCTGCTGCATCTAGCTTTGTTTGTATAACTTGAGCACTAATCCAGGCATTCTTTAAAGTATTCAATTGTATTTATTACTGCTTGGTAGTAACTTGATTAAAGTGTAGCTATCATTCCAAGTCTTTCTGGATTAAGCACTTGGGCTTCAGACCAGTTGTTTTACATTAGGAAGGTGTGTGGCCTGCACTGTGGTGGCAGGATAGGTAGCTTACATCCTTCTAAGTTGGGAACTGCTGATTGCGGGCTCAGTGTCTGTTATTCTAAAAGTGTATTAGTTCTGGTTTAAGCACTTGGGCTTCAGGCCAGTTATTTTACATTAAGAAGGTTCGTGGTCTGCACTCTTGTGGGAGGAGAGGCTGGACTCTGCCCTTCTGAGCTGGGAATTTCTGGTTAAAGGCTTATAGTGCCTGCATATTTGAACTGTTCCTTACTGAAATTGGTACACCTTGTTTGCTGTAGCATAGACTAGACCCAGGCCTGCTGAATCTAGCTTTGTTTATATGCTTGTTGTTTGTTTGCTTGTAATTTCCCTGAAATGCTAATTTCATCTAAAACGCAGCTTTTCAGTGCTTCTGTGGATCCCTAGTGATATCTGCATTGCTTACTGTACTTATTTCCTTGTTTCACTTGAAAGAAAGTTACTGTTTGTCGTTTTTGCATTTAAGTTACCTGGCACTTGCTCACTAAAGCAATTCTATAAGTCAGCACTAAAAAATTAAAAGCACTACATCCTCACAAACTCCCCTTGAGTACCTTGTTCCCCATTGACCCTTTTTTCAATTATAAAGGAATACCCAATACTATTCTAGCATGTCCAAAGGTCAGTTGTCAATCTCTTCTCCGTTCCAGCTGGTGAATCTGGAAATCTTGAGGCAATGTTACAACTGCCTCATGTTCACAGACAACCCTCTCCTCCTCCCAACAAATTCATAGGTTCATAGGTTCATACTAGGCTATCTGCCCTAGGGCATTTATAAGCCTAGCCAGAGTGTGTTTGGCTTTCGCCACCCATTTTAAATTAATTTTGCTATGCCCTTTTTCGAGGTTAATATACTGTGCCTCTGTCTAACAGTGACACAGAAGTGATACCCGGGGTAAACCTAAGATCTCCCATCCACTCATCAAGATTCCTCTTGAAGAGAATCAATGAGGGACTCTGCCTAACCTGGACTGGGATTTTATTCCAGAGTGAAGGGAGCCTCTGGGTTATGAATCTGTCCCTCCAGCATGTCCTATTTATTTCAGTGCTGAGGTTCAAGTCTCTCGAGCTCGTAGCTCGATGGGATTTGGATTTTCTGAGGTGCAGCATGTCCATTAATTCTGGGTTGGACATGGCTTTATAAGTCAGGCACAGATCGCCTCTGAGAAGGCGGTATGCCACTGAGTAGAGCTGGAGTTTCTTTAACCGGGCAGCATATGGCATCTGTTTGAGCCCTTTGATCCTCTTGGTGAGGTATTTTTAGGGTCTTTCCAGTTGATGCAGGTGTTTGGTAAGGTACATCCCAAAAGGGGCATTGTACTCAATTTTGGGCCTGATGAGGGATGAGTAAAGAGGCACGATGACCTCCCCTGATCTAGATGTGAATCCCTTCATGATTAGGTGGGCTATATAAAATGTTCTTCTAACAACTTTGGCCACGTGGTTGTCAAATGAGAGATTGCTATCAACTTGAGTCCCCAGGTCCCTAATTACTTCTTCTGTACTTAATGAATTACCACCTATGTGGTAATTTGTGGGCACTTTGTTTTTGCCAAAGGGGATGACTATACACTTTTTGGCATTTAGCTTAAGGCCATGGCTCTGGCACCAGTTGTCTGTTTCTATGAGGTCCTTTTGGAGGATGTTTGTGTTGGCTGGAGAGTCGATTATGGTGCCCAGTTTGCAGTCAACTGCAAACTTGATCAGCCACAGTTCTTCCGTGTTGGCCCGTACCTCCGAGAAATATATACCAAACAAGAGAGGTCCCACGACTGAGCCTTGTGGGACGCCACTTGTAACTGGTTTGGAGTCTGACATGGCTCCAGCAATTCTAACCATGTGGGTTCTGTCCTTGAGCCAGTTTGCAACCCATCTAGTGACATAGGGGTTTATATTTAAGCTGGTGAGCTTATCTATAATGCCCGAGTGGGGTATTGTATCGAACGCTTTTGCAAGGTCCAGGTAGGCTGTGTGGACCACCTTCCCTTCGTCAATGGCCTTGGTGACTATTTAAAAGAAATCAACCAGGTTTAAGAAGCAGGATCTGCCCTTAACAAAGCCGAACTGGGTAGGATCCAGTGTCTGTAGGTCCCCAATATCTTTATTTATGAAGTCCATGATGATCCTTTCCATAGCTTTGTAAACCAAGCTAGTCAGGCTTATGGGGCAATAGTTTCCAGGATCCATTGAGGCACCACCTTTGCGGAGAGGAACCACTATTGCTGTACGCCACTCTTTGGGTACATATCCTGTAGCAAGGCTGAGATTGAACAGTAGTTTTATGTTTGGGTTTAGCTCTTCTTGGAGTTCATGTAGGACATAGCCCTGGACATCATCTGGTCCTATTGATGCTGTGTTTTTTGCTTTGGACAGGGCGGCTCTTACCTGAGCATCTGAGATGTCAGGGAGGCAGCATTCTGCTGGGATAGATATTTGCCTTTTTGGTGGGGGAGGGAGAAGTTTGCGCTGAACCTGTCAGCTAGGAAGTTGGCAATGTCTGTGGGTTCGGTGTATTTTTTATCATTTTGGACTAATTCTGAGCATATCTATGAATTCCCACCCAGCCTCCTAACATAACTAAAGAAAGTCTTGTGATTAATCTTAGTGTCCTGTGCAATTTATCTCTCAAAGCTGGCCTTAGACGATTTTATGAGTGCCCGTAGTTTTTTGCTAATACTGATTAGAGATGCCTTCCCTTTTTGGGATTTTGCTCTATCATGTAGTAGCTTCCTCCTTCTATTGTATAGTTTGTTTATGGCTGGGGTCCACCAGACAGGACGTCTGCCTTTGGAGGATTGGGTCTTGGTTTTATTTGGGATTGCAAGATCCATGCATTCCTGAAGGTGTTCATAGAATGTGTTTATAAAGGATTCTGAGGTCTGGGACGTATTTTCCACATGCCCAGAGGCTTTGAAGGATTCCACCTCGGTTTTGAGGAGTGTGAAATTTCCTTTAGAGAAGTTTTTCACTGTGGTTTTCTGGCAGGGGGTGGGGGCGGGATGTGAATATCCAGAGAGATTAGTTTATGGTCTGATCTTACCAGTGAGGGATACACTTCTGGTTTGGAGCATAGAGTCCCCATGTTGGTGATGATCAGGTCCAGTATGTTTTCCCCTCTTGTGGGAGTGGTAACAAGTTGTTCCATAGCATTTGAGTTTATAAATTCTAGGAACCTTTGGGCTAGGGTGTTGGAGCTAGAGTAATGCTCCCAGTCTATGTTTGGGTAGTTGAAGTCGCCCAATATAATGGTGTTTGGAGAGACCTTCATATTTCCCAGTGTTCTCAGGAAAGCCGAGTGGGGTTTCTGGGTTTGGGAGGGTGGTCTGTAGCAGGCTATAAACTGGAAGGCAGTTTTACCCACTGTTAGTTACACATGGATAGTCTCTGATGCTTCGTGCTGTGCCACCAACCTGGAGGTGTGGGTATCTTTGACGAATATTGATACTCCTCCTCCTTTTGTGGTTCGGTCCAAGTTTTGGGGCCAAAAAGTATGGTATGAGGTATAACCTGGTAGTGCTGGGGTGCTTTCTGGAGCCTTGAACCAGGTTTCTGTTACTGCACAGATATTGATGTTCTCCATGCTAAGGAGAGTTTCGAGTGCGTGCTTTTGAGGTTTAGACTTCTGGCGTTGAGTAGCATTACTCAGTTTCTTATCCCTTGTGATACCTATGGAGGTGGGTTTGTCTTTTGAGCCTTGCCTAAAAAAGGCACTATGGAGGTAGCAAGAGCCTTTGCCAATATCAGAAAGCCCAGGGGTGACAGGTGCAAGCCGTCCCTAGCGAATCATCGTGGCTTGTCAAGCATGTCATCCCAGGCTGACAAGCATTGGATCCCCTTTGAATGACACCAATACTTAAGCCAATTGTTGAAATTGATCATCTTGTCTTCATATTGTGGCATCATTCTTGGTGAGGGTAAGATGCTACTCAAGGTCAGGGTCATACCGGCCTGGGCTACATGCTCAGAGAGCTCCTCTATGTCTCTTTTCATGTAGTCCAGGGAGGTACGTCTCAGGTCATTCACACCAGCATGGACAATGACTGAGTCATATTTGTACTTACCTTGGAGTGAACTGAGTGCTTGTGTTATGTGGTGGATCCTAGCGCCCGACAGGCAGTTCACCGTGACCTTCTCCTCATTCAGCCTGGTGAGCAGGATATCAGTGTGCCTGATGATAGAGTCACCTATTACAAGGGGATCAGGTGTGTTGTTTAGCCTTAAGGGCTGTGACTGTTCGGCACACTGGCTTTGTGAGCTATGTATTGCATGTGAGAGATGCAACCATATAGCCAAACTGGAGGCTAAGCTCTCTCAACTCAGTACTGGTATAACCAGTCAGGAGGAGAAGGAAACCACACTCACTACAATTCCAGTCTCACATAGACCTACCACGACAGCAAACCAAACACATAAACGCACAAAAACATACTTGGAGGCTCTAAATAAAAATCTGCTTAAGCAGCAGAGACCTCCAAAGCAGACACCCAAGCAACCGCTACCCCAAAACAAAACACGTGCAACACATAGCTCACAAAGCCAGTGTGCTGAACAGTCACAGCCCTTAAGGCTAAACAACACACCTGATACACTTGTAATAAGTGACTCTATCATCAGGCACACTGACGTCCCACTCACCAGGCTGAACAAGGAGAAGGTCACAATGAGCTGTCTGTCGGCGCTAGGATCCGCCACATAACACAAGCACTCAGGTCACTCCAAGGCAAATACAAATATGATTCAGTCATTGTCCATGCTGGTGTGAATGACCTGAGACGTTCCTCCCTGGACTACATGAAAAGAGACATAGAGGAGCTCTCTGAGCATGTAGCCCAGGCTGGTATGACCCTGACCTTGAGTAGCATCTTACCCTCACCAAGAATGATGCCACAATATGAAGACAAGATGATCAATTTCAACAATTGGCTTAAGTACTGGTGTCATTCAAAGGGGATCCAATGCCTGTCAGCCTGGGATGACATGTTCGACAAGCCACGATGCTTCGCTAGTGATGGCTTGCACCTGTCACCCCTGGGCTTTCGGATATTGGCAAAGGATCTTGCTACCCCCATAGTGCCTTTGTTAGACAAGGCTCAAAAGACAAACCCACCTCCATAGGTATCACAAGGGATAAGAAACTAAGAGTAATGCTACTCAACGCCAGAAGTCTAAACCGCAAGATGCATGCACTCAAAACTCTCCTTAGCATGGAGAACATCCATATCTGTGCAGTATGAAAACAATACCGGCTAGCTGGATTTTGGTAATAAAGGTGCCACAGATCCTCTGTTGTTGATCACATAAAGGTGCCACAGATCCTCTGTTGTTGATCACATCTATTTATTTCACGACAACACTGCACACAGGTCTACATGCACGAAATAACATCACCATAAAACAAAAAACACACGTTAAGCGCTTTCATCTGCTTAAGGCAGACTTCTTCAGAACAATTCTTATGTGCACATCTTCGTTATTTAAACTTTTTTTGGCGCCAAAAAACAATTTCCACTTCATAGGATTTAAAGGCATACTTACTTGAATTGCATTATCTCATTATTTAAAGTAGTACTAGTACTAGGAATTCAATACTTCTCATATTGATGTAAATTGTTAATAAATAACTATTCTAAAAACTTCTATACAATTATATCCTTAAAAACTTTAAAAAACTTTATAAAATTAATAATGAAATAATCTAATTAATAATCCCCTTATAAATATCATACATATAATAATAATAATTTATGGTATAATTCAGTAATAATAATACAATACTAACTATATATACATGTAATACATTATAATGTTAAATTGTTGTAAAAAGTTATAAACATATTATAAAATCTTGTAATAAAGATGCAATAATTCTGTACCACAATGAAAAAGTTGTGGTGGATACTAAGGCATTACTTATATACGCTACTACACTTTATATATCAATCTATCCATAAATCAAATTTTTTAAAAAAGGTTTGATACTAATAAAATCATTCAATCCAGGTTTTCTTGTTGCATCTGTGAGCATTTGCCACCAACTTTCTTTACACGCTAAATTGTTTTTCCAATCTCCTCCTCTAGGATTCAAAATTTCCTGATCAATAATGGAAAATGTAAAGGTATGTGTGTCCCCTGCTTCATTGATGTGTCTATATAATGCATTTTTCTGATCTTTATTTTTGATTCTGTAATAATGTTCATATATCCGTTTGTTTAACTTTCTTTCTGTCTTCCCTATGTAAAAAGCTGGGCAGGATTTACATAGGGCTATGTATACCACCTGCTTGGTGTGACAACATCCTCCTTTACTCTTGATCTTATTAACATTCTCATTTTTTAAAATTATCTGTGATGTTGTGTGAATGTATTGACATTGGGAGCAATTTCCACATTTTCTGGTGTGTGTATCTAAATTCTTTTTCCTTATAACTTTGTTTCCTGTTTGCTCCAATAATTTCTTAATGTTCGGAGCTGTTCTATATACTATAGTAGGCTTCTTACCTAACTTTTCTCTGATGCCTTCATTTACGGTAAGTATCTCCCAATGTCTTTCAACAATATCTTTAATATAATTCACGTATGGAGTATATGTGAACACACATACTCGTCCTTCATTATAAATCTTATTTACATCCTTTCCTATTGAAACTTCTGATCTTCCTAAAAGTGGGATGTATTTACGATTCCATTCAGAACTCACATATTTAATAGTATCATTTAACATCTCAGTCGGATACCCTCTATCCCTAAATAGTGTGTATATATGATTCATCTCACTTTCCAAATCCTTACTAGTTGATGACATTCTTGCTCCTCTTATGCACTGTCCTTTCACAATGTTTTTGAAAACGTACCTCGGGTGATTACTACTATAGTAGATATAATCATTTGAAAATGTAGCTTTTCTATACACTTTTGATGCATATCCATCATCTATCTTATAAATAAATGTATTCAAAAACACAATTCCATTTTCACTTATACTATATGTAAATTTTAAAAATTCTGTCGTGGAGTTTATGTAATCTATAAATGTATGTATATCTACCTTATTTCCCTTCCATAAAATAAAAATATCATCTAAAAACCTGGCATAAAACATTATGTTATTCTTGTATATGCTATTCATGACATACATATTCTCCCATTCTAACATTACTAGGTTTGCGAATATGGGTGCATGATGCACCCATAGCCACTCCTTTTTTCTGTCTATATATCTCGCCTTCGAATAATATATAATTGTAGTCTAAAGTTAATGACATCATATCCATAATAGTTACTATTTTGTCCCAAGGTAACTCTGAATATGTTCTCAAACTATTACAGAAAAATTCTAGTCCTTCTTCCTTGGGTATACTAGAAAATAAGTCGCAGACATCAATCGTCACAAAAAAATACTCATTGTTACATAACTGAGGGGTCAATTTTCTTAGAAAATCCCAGGAATCAATCATCAAGTGGGGTATATTTTTATATATATTTTTCACCCATTTGTCTATAGTATATCCTATATTAAATGTCTTGGATTGTGATCCTGATATGATGGGCCTGAATGGGGGATTAGATATGGATTTATGTATCTTCGGAATGCCCACAATGTGGGCCATAATAGGATATTCTATCTTTATGAAATCATATATTTCTTTTGTTATTCTATTATCTAAAAGGTATTCCTCTATATATAAATCAATGCGTTTATATCCTATATTCACTTGGTTCCACGATATTGTTTCATAATTCTCTGGTATATTCAATATACTGAGTATAGCAGCTTTATACTCATGTTGTGGGTAAATTACCACCCCTCCCCCTTTATCTGGTCTCATTATCCTATACTCTGTGTTCATAATTAAGTTATTCAAGCATTCTCTCTCTTTGGTATTGAGATTATCTTTTATTTCATTGCAAAAATTCTTCTTCTTTCTAACATTCCTATTAAACTTATATATTTCATTGCATGTGATACTTTCATATTGATTTATGATAGGGTTACTTGGCGGAATGTAACAACTCTTTTTCTTTAATGTTCTTGCTATTTCTGGTAATTCTGATGTATTTTCTTCGAATTGCATGGCTAAATTCAACTTTCTGCAAAATAGCTTCACATCTTTGATACTCTCTACTAGTTTGAAGCTGGAGTTGGGTATAAATTTCATGCCTTTTGCCAACAGAGTGTAAAACTCTTCCTTTACTATGTAATTCGAATAATTATATACATTGAAACCTTTAAAAGTGCTCAAAATCTGCATGCTATGAGATATCTGTGCAGTAACAGAAACCTGGTTCAAGGCTCCCGAGAGCACCCCAGCACTACCAGGTTATACCTCCTACCATGCTTTTTGGCACCAAAACTTGGACCGAACCACAAAAGGAGGGGAAGTATCAATATTCGTCAAAGATACCCAAACCTCCAGGTTGGTGGCACAGCAAGAAGCATCAGAGACTATCCATGTGCAACTAACAGTGGGTAAAACTGCCTTCCAGTTTATAGCCTGCTACAGATCACCCTCCCAAATGCAGGAGCCCCACTCGGTCTTCCTGAGAACACTGGAAAATATAAAGGTCTCTCCAAACACCATTATATTGGGCGACTTCAACTACCCAAACATAGACTGGGAGCATTACTCTAGCTCCAACACCCTAGCCCAAAGGTTCCTAGAATTTATAAACTCAAATGCTATGGAACAACTTGTTACCACTCCCACAAGAGGGGAAAACATACTGGACCTGATCATCACCAACATGGGGACTCTATGCTCCAGACCAGAAGTGTATCCCTCACTGGTAAGATCAGACCATAAACTAATCTCACTGGATATTCACATCCCGACCCCACCCCCTGCCAGAAAACCACGGTGAAAAACTTATCTAAAGCAAATTTCACACTCTTCAAAACTGAGGTGGAATCTTTCAAAGCCCACGGGCCTGTGGAAAATACGGCCCAGACCGCAGAATCCTTTATAAACGCATTCTATGAACACCTTCAGGAATGCATGGATCATGCAATCCCAAATAAAACCAAGACCCGATCCTCCAAAGGCAGATGCCCTGTCTGGTGGACCCCAGCCATAAACAAACTATACAATAGAAGGAGGAAGCTACTACATGATAGAGCAAAATCCCAAAAAGGGAAGGCATCTCTGTTCAGTATTAGCAAAAAACTACGGGCACTCATAAAATCGTCTAAGGCCAGCTTTGAGAGAAAAATTGCACAGGACACTAAGGATAATCACAAGGCTTTCTTTAGTTATGTTAGGAACCTGGGTGGGAATTCCCAGATATGCTCAGAATTAGTCCAAAATCACAAAAAATACACAGAATCCACAGACATTGCCAACATCCTAGCTGACAGGTTCAGCGCAAACCCCCCCCTCTCTCCACCAAAAGGGCAAATATCTATCCCAGCAGAGTGCTGCCCCCCTGACATCTCAGATGCTCAGGTAAGAGCCGCCCTCTCCAAAGCAAAA
The DNA here is from genome assembly GCF_019279795.1 of Protopterus annectens. Classification (NCBI taxonomy): domain Eukaryota; kingdom Metazoa; phylum Chordata; order Ceratodontiformes; family Protopteridae; genus Protopterus; species Protopterus annectens. Next base: position 33,534,639 of record NC_056726.1, read on the forward strand.
AACACAGCATCAATGGGACCAGACGGTGTCCCGGGCTGCATCCTACATATACTCCAAGAAGAGCTAAACCCAAACATAAAACTACTGTTCAAGCTCAGCCTTACTACAGGATATGTACCCAAAGAGTGGTATACAGCAACAGTGGTCCCTCTCCACAAAGGTGATGCCTCAACGGATCCTGGAAATTATTGCCCCATAAGCCTGACTAGCTTGGTCTGCAAAGCTATGGAAAGTATCATCATGGACCTCATAAATAAAGATATTGGGGACCTACAGACACTGGATCCTACCCAGTTCAGCTTTGTTAAGGGCAGATCCTGCCTCTTAAACCTGGTCGATTTCTTTGAAACAGTCACAAAGGCCATTGACGAGGGGAAGGTGGTCCACACAGCCTACCTGTTCCTCGCAAAAGCCTTCGATACAATACCCCACTCGGGCATTATAGATAAGCTCACCAGCTTAAATATAAACCCCTATGTCACTAGATGGGTTGCAAACTGGCTCAAGGACAGAACCCACATGATTAGAATTGCTGGAGCCATGTCAGACTCCAAACCAGTTACAAGTGGCATCCCACAAGGCTCAGTCCTGGGACCTCTCTTGTTCGGTATATATTTCTCGGAGGTACAGGCCAGCACGGGACTGTGGCTGACCAAGTTGGCAGATGACTGCAAACTGGGTGCCATAATTGACTCTCCAGCCGACACAAGCATCCTCCAAAAGGGCCTCATAGAAACAGACAAATAGTGCCAGAGCCATGGCCTCAAGCTAAACACCAAAAAGTGTATAGTCATCCCCTTTGGCAAAAACAAAGTGCCCACAAATTACCACATAGGTGGTAATCCATTAAGTACAGAAGAAGTAATTAGGGACCTGGGGACCCAAGTTGATAGCAATCTCTTATTCGACAACCAAACAACCACGTGGCCAAAGTGATTCGAAAAACATTTTATATAGCCCACCTAATCATGAAAGGATTCACATCTAGATCGGGAGAGGTGATCGTGCCTCTTTACTCATCCCTCATCAGGCCCATAATTGAGTACAATGCCCCTTTTGGGATGTACCTTACCAGACACCTGCAGCAACTGGAAAGATCCCAAAAGTACCTCACCAAGAGGATCAAAGGGGTCAAACAGATGCCATATACTGCCCGGTTAAGAGGCGATCTGTGCCTGACGTATAAAGCCATTTCCAACCCAGAATTAATGGACATGCTGCACCTCAGAAAATCCAAGTCCCATCGAGCTACGCGCTCAAGAGACTTGAACCTCAGCACTGAAATAAATAGGACATGCTGGAGGGACAGATTCATAACCCAGAGGCTCTCTTCACATTGGAATAAAATCCCAGTCCAGGTTAGGCAGAGTCCCTCATTGACTCTCTTCAAGAGGAATCTTGATGAGTGGATGGGAGATCGTAGGTTTACCCTGGGTATCACTTCTGTGGCACTGTTACACAGAGGCACAGTATACTAACTTTGAAAAAGGGCATAGCAAAATTAATTTAACATGGGTGGCGAAAGCCAAACACACGCTGGCTGGGCTTATAAATGCCCTAGGGCAGATAGCCTAGTATGAACCTATGAACCTATGAATCTATATGTACATGTACCAGATGTGTATGCATGCAACAGTGTGTGAGGGACACTGTTGTCAGACAGTGTGCCTTGCATACATTCCCCAAGTCACTGGCAGGTAGCCTTCAGACATGTCAGCTCAGTGTTGTGTAGTACCACAGGCTCACACATACAGAACAGGTTACTGCAGTACTGTCACCAGGTCCCTCACATGCACAGCCATTACATTAACTGCAAGAGATTCACCTTTCACCACCTGTTGTCCCTGTCATTTCTTCTACATACACTCAACCCTGATGCAGTTGATGAGGGCATGCATGATACTGTGCATGACAGGTTTGTGGTGTGTATTCCTTAGTTCACAGGTTGGAACAGGGAGACAAAATGGTCTAGCCTTTGCATACACACAGTAAGGACTGACACAGGGGATGTGCACACAGTAACATAAACACAGTTGGCAATAGACAGATTAGTAAACCTACATTTCCACCTTGATGTACTGTACTACTACATACACCTAACATGCCCCACATAGATTATATGCGCGAGATATAACACACTACTTCTTAAAACATGTAATGTTCTGAATGCCTTCATGGATGGTGAGATAACCCACCAGAAATAGGATGTGGAGTCATGTATTGCTCCTACAAGCCTGGACAAGTGATAGTGTAGCAGATGTTGTATCAGCATGATGTTTCAGTCAGGTATGATGCCTAATGCTGGCATGTGTGTCACTACACTTACTTTGGCTGATTTGGCAACAATATCACACACATGGGCATTGTTAAGGGACACAGTCCACATATAGGTTGCAAACATCTGGATATTCCATAGACATCTGTACATCGGACTGATATGGCTTGCACAACTGTTTTAACATGCTGCATGTGAGGCAGATGCCGTTACTACTCTGTATAAAGTAATGCCATTGGGAGGTGGTAAACTGGTGTGGATGGTACACAGATCAAAATGGTATCAGCAAAACAGGATATGATCTTCAACCAAAGACACACACACACAAACAGTTGCCAGTAGTGACATTAGAACCCATACCTATCTAGTTATCTCTACTATAGTATTACACAGTTATCAGATGCGCCACGGAGCTTCCATAATTTCACCTCCTCCCAAGGTACTTCTAAGGTGAATGACATCAGCAGGCCTAGTAAAGTAGCAGGATAGGAAGTTTACAGGGTGGTACACAACTCAAAATGGTACAACACACACATAGTATATGATTCTCACACAAACAGTTGCCAGTAGTGAGATTAGAATCCCTACCTTTCTAGTTATTTCCACTATAGTGATATGCAGTTATCAGAAACACCATAGAGCTTACATAATTTCACCTAGTCTCAAGGTACTTCTAAGGTGAATGACATCATCACGCCTAATAATGTCGGGAGATGGGAAGTTTATAGCGTGGTACAGAACTCAAAATGGTATAACACACACAGTATATGATTCTCACACAAACACACACATCCACAAACAGTTGCCAGTAGTGAGATTAGAACCCCTACCTATCTAGTTGTTTCTACTATAGTGCTACGCAGTTATCAGAAACACCATGGAGCTTACATAATTTCATTTAGTCCCAAGGTACTTCTAATGTGAATGACATCAGCAGGCCTAGTAAAGTAGGGTGATGGGAAGTTTACATGGTGGTACACAACTCAAAATGGTATTACACACACAGTATATGATCCCCCCCCCACACACACACACAAACACACACAGACTCTTACCAGTATTGAGATTAGAACCCCTGCCAATCTAGTTATTTGTACTATAGTTTTACACAGTTATAACACACACTACACAGCTTACTGGACTGACAATTGGCCAAAGGTGCTGATAACTGCACAGCTGAGGTAAACTATTACAAGTGCCAGAAAGTCTGCCTTCAGTTTTCCCTTAGCTCTTGCTAGTTCTTTCTCTCCTGCACTTCAAATAGCTTAATAGCTTTCCAATTCAACAGGTTTTTTATCACTTATTCTAGCACAGCTGAGAGCCATGAGCAGTAGTCATTCCTCATGGAATTAGCTCCAGTACTTAATAGTTATGACCACCCCTCCTGCTATGATTAAAGTGCAGTTCTCTGTGATTTTGTCCATTGACCTGGTGCACTTGTGCATTCTGGGGCACTATTGCAACTGCCTCAGGTACACAAACAACCCTCTCCTCTAAACTCCCAACATTCAGACTTGTGAGAGATGCCCCTAATATCACCGAATTGGAAGATATGCACTCTCCAGCAAAGACTGAACTAGCTGGTCAAAAGGAGAAGGGTCAACACCTGCAACACACCACATAGAACACATACCCCTCCAGAACACCCACTATCACAGCTCTGACATAGAAAAAATAATCACACATCCACTGTGACAGAGGCATTCAATAGACATTTACCCAAACAGCAGAGACCACCAAGACAGACACCCATCCAACCACCACAACAGAGCACAAGCCACAGGACACATATCTCACCTACACAGTGTGCCCCTCAACTAAGCCCCAAAGACAACCACCTTGCCTGATACAGTAATCATAGGTGAATCAATAGTGAGGCACACAGATGTCCCACCCACTAGGTTGAACATGGAGGAGGTAATAGTCAGCTGTTTATCAGGTGCCAGAATCCAACACATAAAACACCCAGTCACACAATAACTACAAGTATCACTCTGTCATTGTCCATGTGTGTGCGAATGACCTGAAATGCACCTCCATGGACTATATGAAAAGAGACATGGTGGAGCTCTCAGATTATGTGGGCCAGGCAGATATGACAGTAGCCCTGATCAGTATACTACTGTCATCCAGAATGATATCACAGTACAAACAACAAATGACTGACTTCAACAATTGGATTAAGTGTCTGGTGTCACTCTCATGGAATCCAGTATCTGCTTGGGATGACATGACTGACAGACTGCGATGGTTTGCCAGAGATGGCCTGCATCTGTCTCTCCTGGGTTTTCAGGTACTGGCTAAGTGTCTTGCTACCCCTATACTGCCTTTTTAGGTGGTGTTCCAGATCAAATTACCACCATAACAGCTATACATATATGCAATATGAGGGTCATGTTGCTCAAAACTAGACATCTACATCTCGAGATGAAGCCACTCGAAGCACTCCTCAAAATGGAGAACACTGACATTTGTGCTGTGATGGAGACTTGGTTTAAAGCAGCAGACAGCACCCCTGCACTACCAGCCTATAACTCATTCCACAACTGTCAGCCCCAAAACATGGCCCACAGCTACAAAGGTGGTGGTGTCTCCATATTAATAATGGATATGCACACATCCAGAGTAGTATCCCAGCATAATGCATCTGAGACACTTCAGGTACAACTGACATTGAGTAATAGTGCAATCCAGGTCACAGCCTGCTATAGGTCCACATCCATGTCCCTAGACTTTTAATCCACATTCCTCAACACCCTGGAAACTATCAAGGTCTAATGCAACATACTCATACAAGGAGAGTTCAACTACCCCTCCATCAACTGGGAAAGATACTCAAGCACTAATACACTGGCCCAACACATCCTGAAATTCATCAGTTCCAATGCCCTGGACCAGTTCATTCTGACACCCAGCAGAGGAAGCAACATCCTTGACCTGTATTGATTACTAACATATGGGACCATTGCTTGACAACAGTAGTTGATCGCTACCTGGTCAGATCCAACATAGAGTAATCACCATGGAAATCAACATCTCACCCACACCCCCCCACAAAGGTAACTACCTTGAAAAACTTCTCCAAAGCTGACTTTGGACTCATAAGAACAGAGGTGGCTAACTTCTCAGCACCCATGCCAATGGAAAACACCTGCATGACTGCCAAATTATGCACAAATGCACTGCACAAACAGGTACACCAACGCATGGAACTAGCCATACCCAACAGAACCATGGCACTCTCTTCCAAACACTGGAGGCCAGTCTGCTGGTCCCCTGCCATTAATAACCTGTACAACAGAAGGAAGAAACTGTAGTAGAAAAAGGAGAAGTGCCAAGAGTGGTAAAACTTTCTTATTAGCTTCAACAATAACTTGAGATCACTCATGAAATCATCTAAAGCTGCCTATGACAGCAGACTTACAGCAGACACTGGCAATCACAAATCCTTTGCTAGTGATATCAAGAACCTCCACACCAATACCCAGAAGTTCTCTGAGTTACTGCACAATGTTACCTCCTATACTGAACCAAACGATATTACCAACATTCTTGCCAACACATTCAGTGCCAGCTTTACCCCTTCCTCCCCCCTAGGAGAACAATCAGAATGCCAGAAGAATGCCAGGCACCCAGGATTACTGCCACCCAGGTTACACCTGCATTTTCCATGGGCAAGAATACAACTTCCATGGGACCCCAAATTATCCCTGGCTGTGTTCTACATGAACTACAAAGATACACGGCACCACATCTGTGTGCCCTGTTCAGTCACAGCCTCACCTCATGCTTTGTCCCTCCCAAATGGTGCATTACTACAGTCATCACTCTCCATAAAGGTGTGGCAACTACAGACCTTGGGAAGCATCAGTCCAGTAGCCTAACGAGTCTATGTACAGCTATGGAGTGCATCATCAGAGACCTGATCGAAAAACACATAGGTAATCGTCCAACTCTGGACCCCACACAGTTTGGCTTTGTGAAAGGGAGATCATGTCTGCTCAATCTGGTTGACTTCTTTGAGTCAGTTACCAGGGCTATGCATAACAGTATGGCACTGCATACAACCTACATAAATCTGGCCAAGGTTCATGATACCACTCCTCAATCAGGAATTAAAGATGAACCCACCAAACTAGCAGCAACCCCTATATCACTAGGAGGTTGCAAATTGGCTCACAGATAGAACACACAGTGTGAGAGCAGCAAGCTCCAAGTCAGACTGCCAGACAGTCACAAGTGGAGTCCCACAGGGATCAGTCTTGGGTACTTCCCTTGATCAGCATGTACTTCTCAGAAGTCCAGGCCAACACAAAGAAACTCTGGCTGACCATGTTCACAGACAACTGCAAGCTGGGAGCCACCATTAACACCACAGGTGATGCAGACATCCTACAGAAAGTCCTCACTAAGACCACTGACTGGTGTGGAAACCTGAACCTGAAACCTGAAGCTTAAAACTACAAAATGCATCATCAGCCAGTTTGGTAAAATCACAGTTCCCACTAAGTACCACATCTATGGGAGCTCACTGAACACTGTAGGTGTTATAAGAGATCTGGGGACACAGGTTGACAACAACCACTCCTTTAACCACCACATTGCCACTGTGGTCAGGAAATCCTTCTATGTGGCACATCTCATTACCAAGGGTTTTGCATCTAGGAAGAAGGGGTCATCATCTCTGTGTACTCTTCCCTCATTACACCAATCAAGTATAATGGCCCATTTGGCATGTACCTCACTAGACACCTGCAACAGCTGGAGAGGCCACAGATGTATCTCACAATGAGGATCCTAGACATTAAACACATGTCCTACACAGACAATCTCAAAAGACTCCAGCTATTCTCAGTCTCATATCACCTACCTAGAGGCAATCTCTGCTTAACTTGCAAAGCCATGTCTCACCCAGCTCTTTTACAAATGCTACATCCAAAGACATCCCAATCTCTCTGCGCCACACACTGCAGGGACCTCGACCTTATTACCACAATCAACACAACATGCTGGAGGGACAGGCTCCTCACTCAGAGACTGCACATGCCCTGGAATAGACTTTTCATACATGTAAAGCAAAGCACCTGAATGACCCTGTTCCAGAGAGATCTTGATGAGTGGATGGATAATATAAAGTTCATCCCAGGGATTACTTCAGTGGGTCTACTTGATGGGGTCACTGGGAACTGACATCAGGTGGCACAATGACAGGGGAGTTCTATGTGCTAGGCTTGTAATGGTGCCTGGGCCATTAGCCTAGTACACACATATAAACCTATAAAAGGAAAGTGACATTGGCATGACTGATACAGTAGGCCAGTGGGTGGGTAGCTTATAAAAACACTTCTTCTACAAACATACACAGTTACACACACACACATTTATACACCCACACACATATTTGCCAGAGCTTACTGGACTGACAACTGGCCACGTGTGCTGATAAGAAGAATGGCATCAGCAGGACTGATAAAAGTAAGCCAGTGGGTGGGAAACGTATCAAAATACTACTGCTCACAAAAATACACACACTCACTTGCTAGATCTGAGATTAGAACCCCTGTCTAGATAGTGATTTGTACTACTGTGTTACACAGTTATCACACACACTACAGAGCTTACTGGGGTGACAACTGACCAAAGGTGATGATAAGGGGAATTACATCAGCCGGACTGATAAAGTAAGCCAGTGGGTGGGAAACTTATCAAAATACTTCTTCTTACCAACATACACATATATGCATTTGCCAGATCTGAGATTACAACCCATGTCTAGCTAGTGATTTGTACTATTGTGTTACACAGTTATCACACATGTTACAGAGCCTACTGGGCTGACAACTGGCCAAAGGTGCCAATAAGGGGAATTACATCAGCAGGACTGATGTAGTGGGGTACTGGGAAGTGTTGTGGGTGGGAATGGCCTAAAACTGTTTCACCTACAAACACACACACCCTCACTCTCTCACACACACAACTGTCTCACACACATGCACAAAGTTGCCAGTATTGAGATTAGAACCTTTACCTATCTAGTCATTTCTACTATAGTGTTACTCAGTTATCGCACATGCTACAGAGCTTATAGGGGTGATCGGTGTCCAATGGCACTTCTAAGGTGAAAGAAAGCAGCAGATCTTATGAAATAGGACAATGTGAAGTGTACTCAGTGGGAAGAGTCTTCTAATACTTGGATCTATGGACACACACACACACACACGCACACACACACACACACACACACACACACACACACACACACACACACAGTCAGGTGATGTGATATTACAAACCCAATCTCAGTACTGTTACACAATGGGGCTCAACTTTTATGCTGGCACATGTGACTGTTTACAACTGGTATGCCATTGTCCACAGCAGGGCATCACTGTATGTCAGGGTATCCATGTGCGACTAACTCTGTGCCCCCTGTGTCTCTCTCTGTATCACTGTCTGTCTCTCAGTTCCCCACATCTATGTGCGTGTATGCTTGAAATATATCTGTTGCCCATATCTGTGTGTGTGTGTGTGTGTGTGTGTGTGTGTGTGTGTGTGTGTATGTTTCTGTGTGTGTATCTCACACAACAGATGCAGATATATCACATATGGGCCACCTACAGCTAGCCAAGGGTAAAATCATCTGATGTGTGTGTGGGGGGACAGTTAAGGTGTACATAGCTGTTAGGGTTGGACTCTATTCCAGAGATAGGTGAACTCTAGTCCAGGGTTTTGTGTGCTACAGCCATAGCTCCCAGGTATACACAGGACTTTGCTCAGGGTGCTTGTTTTGTTTATCAGACGATTTCTGACATATCTGTAGTCTGAAACTGCAATGTATTATGTCATTACCTAGTGCCAGACATCCTCAGATCATCACAGTGCTTTACCAGAGGAATGCTAGTTGTATGATGCAAAGACCAATATTATGAGGGCAGCTATGTAAATTCTTGCTCAACAAAGGCCATATGTGAGGTGCGGCTACAGCCAGTGTAGTAATAACACACAGCTGTGTGAACAGTCCAGCAACCTGGTGATATACTGGCTGGGGATCTCCTGGTTGTGTGGCATTTTTCTAACCTGAGATGTCATATCTCTAACCTGTACATTTTTTGGTAGGCTGTCCAGATGTTTGGCTAGAGGTTTCATCCTTTCTATGCAAACTTGTGTTTTATGGCAAGTTAGTTACATATAATTGAAGTTTCATGTTACAAAATAATACAGACATTACCGTTTCTAAATACATAACCTTCAGACAATCACCGCTACTGCAAAACCCTCACCCTCCCAACTTTCTCAGTATGTAAGGGGGATATTTATAACACATGCCTATCATTTGCCTTTGTTCCACTTTTCTTTCATGTGACTGTTTACAACTGGTATGCCATTGTCCACAGCAGGGCATCACTGTATGTCAGGGTATCCATGTGCGACTAACTCTGTGCCCCCTGTGTCTCTCTCTGTATCACTGTCTGTCTCTCAGTTCCCCACATCTATGTGCGTGTATGCTTGAAATATATCTGTTGCCCATATCTGTGTGTGTGTGTGTGTGTGTGTGTGTGTGTGTGTATGTTTCTGTGTGTGTATCTCACACAACAGATGCAGATATATCACATATGGGCCACCTACAGCTAGCCAAGGGTAAAATCATCTGATGTGTGTGTGGGGGGACAGTTAAGGTGTACATAGCTGTTAGGGTTGGACTCTATTCCAGAGATAGGTGAACTCTAGTCCAGGGTTTTGTGTGCTACAGCCATAGCTCCCAGGTATACACAGGACTTTGCTCAGGGTGCTTGTTTTGTTTATCAGACGATTTCTGACATATCTGTAGTCTGAAACTGCAATGTATTATGTCATTACCTAGTGCCAGACATCCTCAGATCATCACAGTGCTTTACCAGAGGAATGCTAGTTGTATGATGCAAAGACCAATATTATGAGGGCAGCTATGTAAATTCTTGCTCAACAAAGGCCATATGTGAGGTGCGGCTACAGCCAGTGTAGTAATAACACACAGCTGTGTGAACAGTCCAGCAACCTGGTGATATACTGGCTGGGGATCTCCTGGTTGTGTGGCATTTTTCTAACCTGAGATGTCATATCTCTAACCTGTACATTTTTTGGTAGGCTGTCCAGATGTTTGGCTAGAGGTTTCATCCTTTCTATGCAAACTTGTGTTTTATGGCAAGTTAGTTACATATAATTGAAGTTTCATGTTACAAAATAATACAGACATTACCGTTTCTAAATACATAACCTTCAGACAATCACCGCTACTGCAAAACCCTCACCCTCCCAACTTTCTCAGTATGTAAGGGGGATATTTATAACACATGCCTATCATTTGCCTTTGTTCCACTTTTCTTTCAGCCCATGTACAGACATCCTGCTGTCAGAGGTTGGGAGTTATGGGTGTGGGTACAGAGTACATTCAACTGTGCAGGCATGTCCATTATTTGTAAAGCAAACATAGGAAAAAGGATTATTGAGCATGACCACTGGCAAAAGTATCACAAAGCACTTATATTCACAAAAGCCTTGGCACCTCTGCTACACATCCTTCAAGATGCCACTAATACGAGTAGCATATTCGTGTAGAATCAAACTGCAAACAAACTATTAAAAAACAACAAAAAATAGGCAGGCAACAGTAATTCTTAATCTGTTATCATTAGCGCTTTCATCAAGTCTTCACATTAGTTAAAAGAATGGTAGCCATATTTAAAACCCACTTCTTAGTCACATGTTCAGTCACCTCACATGACACTATGTCACCTGATACAATTCTTATTTCTATAACACATGTACCTAAAAAATATATAAACAATTATGTAAAAAGTATATAAATATAAGTTTAAGAATTACTACTGCCTGCCTATTTTTTGATGTGTAGCATATTCCACATAGACCAATGGTGTAACCAGTTATTTGACCAAACTGACAAAAGGAGAAGGAATCCAGCCACAAGTGTTTTAGCGCTTTCATTCACTGTTTAATGTGAACTTCTTCAGAAACAAACACACTCTCACCCACATTCCCTTAAATAACCTGTCAGTACAGGAAATGACACCAGTAAAAACTTTTTTTTATATATATAAGTATATATAAGCATTTTCAACGTATAAATATCCTTAAAAATGTTCAGATGAATACAGAAAAATAAACAAATGTATAAATCATAACAAAATATATAAATAATCTACTCTACTACTTAAAAAACATTTTAAATTGATAGACTCATTAAGCCCTGGTAATTTGTCTGCAGCTAAAATTAGTTGCCACATAGAACTGTGACTTACAGGTATGTCAGTGACAGAGCACTGGGTGTCACTGACATGCATAACAGATGGCACTGCAGTTATCTGCACATGGCCCTGTCCAAGGCAGCCCTGTACCTCAGGCAGTACAAGACTGCCAGGAGAACGTGCTGGCCAGATCCAGACAGTATTAACCACAAATACACATACCTCATTGACCACTGCTTATTGTGGACAGGCAACATGTTTTATGTGTATTGGTACAGCCCTGCTAATGTGTGCTATGCTATTTCCATGCAAACATATATGTTACTGCATTTGTGTGGGTATATGGGGGGGGGCACACCTGTCTACTGAACACATCTGCACAGACTGTGCTGATATTTGTTTTACATTTTGGTTCCATTTACCATACTATTGTGCCTTGTCTTGGGGACTGGAGGCATATCAGTAAAGAGCCCATGTCAGATTGTACTGACATACATTTGAGTTTCAGACTTCTTACCCATCATAGCCTTACTGCAACTGCGGGTTCTGCTGTGCTATCACTGTGTGAGTCTGTAGGGGGTTAATTCAACATGGCAGCCATTTGTGTGCCTTTACCAGACACTTCTCTGTACTTTTCTACAGCTGACATCTGTGTGGGTGTGAGGGGTGGTTATGGGACCCCCCCACCCTGACATCCATGCCTGTGACCTATGTCCTCTCATGTAGTTGTCCCCACACCTATATTGCAGTGGGATTTGCCACCTTGAGTACTACTGCATAGTGTGTGAAGGCCAGTTTTGGCCAGACATTTCCTGGTGTCCCACATAGCTGTCAGCTGTGTGCTGCTATTGCAGTAGGCCACCCCATTCCTATTCCATTAATTTGTTGTTAAGACTGACTTACCTTGTGCTTGTAGCAGTTATGAGGATAGTGCTTGAGGGCCGCCTATGTTGGATGCACACACTACACTGCCTATACATGGAAAGTTACAGGTAATGTGTTGTGTGTCTTCCATTTTACTGTGTGTGTGCGCGAGTCAGAGAGAGGTGTCAGTCCCTGGGGCCCCTACAGTGTCAGTGTGCACACTATGCATTGCCTCTTTGCCATGGCACATACTGTGTAAATGTGTGCACATGTGGCTGGAGATTACTGCAAGGTTCCACCAGATATGTCAAGGCAGCAGAACCATGACTTGAGCATCCCAAACACATGCCCTGTAATGATCCTGATTTGTGCATGTGCCTCATTATGGCATTCATGTGTGGGTGTGTGTGCATTTCTGATGGGTGGTGCTATCCATGGCTCCAGTGCATAGCCAGCATAGTCATAGATTAGTACTAAGCTACCTGCCTTTGGGGGCCATTTTAAGCCTAGCCAATTACACCATGTGAGAATCAAACCCTGTACCTTGTGTCTGTAAGGTAAACACCTTATCCAATATGCCAATCTCCCACACTGCCTTCCCCAACACCTGTGAAGAGAGGACCAGCAATATGCTTCTCTTCCACTATGTAGCAGAATACCCAGAGGTACTGGGTACCATAGACTGCATGCACATCCACATCAAAGCATAACCAAGTGAACAGTGTAGGATCTACATATGGCCATATGAGATGCCCCAACTGGCAAATGCCTGGTACAGCTTTGACTAATGTAAGATGCGGGAGTTGTGATAGCTTCCAGGGCTGCCAGCACGCACATCCATGATGGGCATTACACATGACCTGGCAGTTGATGGAGGGGAATCCCTTGCAGTTTATGTAGATCCTACACTGTTCACTTGGTGGTGCTTTAATGTGGATGTGCATGCAGTCTATGGCACCCAGTACCACTGGGTATTCTGCTACATAGTGGAAGAGAAGCATTTTGCTTGTCCTCTCCTCACAGGTGTTGGGGAAGTAAATGTACTTATCGGCTTGTGGTAGCATGGCAACCAGAAACTGGTGGAGTACCCTGGATGAAGATACCTGTGATACCCCAATCATATCCCCAGTAGGTCTTTGGAAAGTACCTGTAGCTAGAATTCTTAAGGCTATACATACCTTGGTATCCACTAGGATGGGTTTCCCCTCTGTTGGTTCTAGCTCTGAGTTGAGGCTGGCACACCTCGGTGATTTGCTAAAGTATGTCTCTGTCTACCCTGTAGTCCTGTACTATCTCCAGATCATGTAGCCCCTGGTAGGTTATCCTGGGTCTGAACACTCTTCTCCTCCTCCTTGGTCTGTGGCAGTTGTCAGCATTATCCTCCTCTAAGCCCTCAGCCTCTAGCACATACTTATGGATCAAAACAATGGCAGCCCCTAACATTTTTCCAGTTAAAATCCCCCACATATATACACCAATGGTGCAGAGTTTGTGAGAAAAAACAGACTGTAAGGTGTTTCCATACATTATACTGTTGTGCTGCAGATGCTGCTTGTATGATTGGCTGAATATGACACATTCCAGCTGCCACCTATATTACTCATGGCTTTGATATGGACAACGTGAGTGTTAAGAGGCATTACTGGTAATTTGTGCAAGATTGCCTTTTTTCTGCTGTTGCCCTTTTTAATTATTTTTTTTTTGCTTACATCTCCTCCTATTTTCAGCTATGCAGCCATCTTCCAGCTGTATTACGGAGTGCTTTCAATTGCCTATTGTGAGTTGCAGTATCCCATATTGCTGATTTATACGGCATTTCCCTTGTTCTATTTCCTTTTTATTATATCCTTCCTGTTTAAGCCCTGGTGCGCTGCTCAGACCCATTTAGCTAGTGTAAACAGCAAGAAATGGCCCTCCCTTGGGCGTGAACATGTTCCTTAGTTCATGGAATAAGTGTATACAGCCTCAGGCACACCCCCTTGCTTAGCTGCACTTAGCTAAGTACAAACCCAGGCAATGGAACTCCAATGTGCTTACAACAAGCATGACACCACCCCCTTAGTTGCTCCTCCTGTCTACTATTACAGCACCTCTACAGTTAGGTGCAGTGTGACACTTAGAAGAATTTTGTGATTCAGTACAAGTCCCCTCATTAACATACCCAACTGCTTTACTCCATAGTTACTGCACTACACAAGAGCCTTCCCCCTTAGCAACCACTGTTCCCTGCCATTGGTTTGATTCTGCTTGCCATTGATTATAATGGCAAAATGCAGCTTTCTACTAAAATGGACTTGTCTTATTTATTTTTTAATTTTCCCCACTTTCCTGTTTGTGCGGTGCTTCCCTATGCATAAACAGCCGAGATCGGCCAAAAAATAATAAACTTTTATTTTTTAATAAACTACATACTTTAACATGCTAATGGCCATACATTTGGCTATTGGCATACCTACAGGCTAGGGTACATGCTTTTATTAGAGTGATCATGGCTCCGTTTTCTTTTTTTCAGAAATGTATTTGGCCGAATACATTTCTGCAGTTTACACTGTTCCTGCACAGCTACCTACCTGCTTCCTGGATCACTATTTTACCTAATTTGCATAGTTTTCACCAGAAAATGAGATAATTAGCATCCTGCACAAGTTTCCATGCAGGAATAGTTTCTGCTCGCTCATACACGTCAATACGGCACGTTCCTGGATCGCTCGGCGGCCATATTCCGTGCAGGAGCGGCTACACTACTCCTGCACAGATGAAAACTGTTTGTGAATTCCAGGGCAAGAGTTTCTTTTGAGTGGCACAGAAAAGGTTGGGATAATGGTGGAATAGGATTCCCTGATATTGTATTGTATGCTACTTAAACAACTGTAAAAGTTAAGTTATAGTGTTGTGGATACATTCATCTTATGACTCAAAATGGAAACAAAGAAATAAAGAAATATTATTAGCAAATAATAAATATATCACAACCAGTCATAAACAAATAGAACCTAATAGTTTCATCTGGTTTCTAAAAGCTTTTTGTGTAAATGGTATTATACCATCTTCTCAAATTCCCCATTACCTCTTTCCAAAAGTTCACATATTCTAACCATTGTGTTAAAGACTTAATTTTTTTTATGTTTCCAATTGTATATACAAACGACTGCTCAGAAACTCATAACATCAACAAAATGCTACTAATGAAACAACAAAGTAATTATATATATTACCGTTGAAAATGTAAGGTCCAAATACAATCAAGATTCTGAGACTTGGTTAATTTTACAAATATCTAGAGACTTTATGAACACAGAGGTAAATAAAATATTTAACCTAGATAAGAAATTGTCCCCCCAAATTACTGGAATTCATAATAAATATCAGTACTAATGCAATGAAAAATAAATCATATTTGTCACAAATTTATAAAATTCTTAAGTTAGATTTCACATATTTAGACAATTCCTACAGGAACTACTCCTCAAAAATTAATAATGAAAAATTCTCCATAAAATACAAGGAATTAATATTAAAACCTACAGATAAAACTTCATCTTTATCATATATTGTAAAATTTTCACTTTGAAATTTTTACACAGAGCTTTTGTCACTCCTAACAAAATTACAATTATGTTTTGACAAAATAGAATTAAATGCTGGAGATATCTGATTAAGTTGAGATACAAAACATATAAGAAATGGAAAAGAATCAAATTATAACTTTGAAAACTGAAATAAACAAGCTGGACAAAGACTAAGAATAGAGTGAGACAAGATCAAGAAAAAATTGAAGAAATTTTATATAAAGATATTGAGCATAATAGGAAACCTTTTCATAGATACATAAGATGTCTAAGGAGTAAAGACACACAAAGTGATAAACTGTGTGCAGATTCTAAAATTTATTCTCAAGACACAACAGATTATAGATATACTTACAAAGTCTTATACAATACAGTTTGGCTCCACAAAAGGGATGATAAGTTGTCCTAGTGACATCCAGGTAACCCCGGATACAGGAATCAAATTAGATTATATTGAAAAAGAACTGTGCAAACTGGATCCAAACAAAGTGCAGGGAGGAGACAAAATTAGTAACAATGACCTAAGAACACTTCAGCAAGAACTTACAGTACCATTATATCTATTATTCCCTAGGTCATATAAATGGGGAGATTCCTCATAACTGGAGACATGCAATTATTAAACCTGACTTAAAGGGAAAGGGGAGTAGGACAAACTCAGAGTCACATAGACCTTTAAGTCTACTGTCATGTTGGAGAGAAATAATAGAGAAAGGACTTGAAACCATACATCAGCATGCATATGTTGAAAACAGATTTATTATCACCTGCAAAATGATGTTCTATAACAATATAATAAAAGCTATGAATGAAAAATTGTGCTGTGGTATAATTTATACAGATTTAACTTCAGCATTTGACAGGGTCATACACAAAATGATGATCAATAAATTAGTACAACTAGGTATTGATGTACTCTTATAAGATGGATAGCTGCATGGCTTACAAATAGGACATGTCAACTATCATACAGCAAATGGACAGGTGAAATGTTTGGTTACAGTCAGGGTGTCCCACAGGGCTCTGCCCTAGGCCCTTACTTGTTTAGATTGTATCTTTCAGACCTAAATGTTTCATCTGAGGTGGTCTACTGTCTAAATTCAGATGACCTGAAATTGGGTAAACTGATTACTTATGTTACAGATAAGGCATGTCTGCAAAATAACTCAACTAAATTGACCATTTGGGCACAGGAGAATAATATACTGATAAATACATCAAAAACTAAGCATATGAGATTTCGGAGACATAAATTAAAATGTGAATATTTAATGCAGCATGCAGTCATTGAAACTGTAGACTCATTTAAGGACCTGGGTAGACTCAGCTGAGTTTTTCTAATCATATCAACCAATTGGATAAAGACAGTTCTAGAACTACAGGTTGTATAAAAAGATTCATAAAGTCTAGGAAATCAAAAATAATGAAGTCATTGTTTGTTAGTTACATTAGACCCAAACTTGAGTATGGAATAACAATATGGAAACTTATAAGAAAACAAGCATGAGTAAACTGAAAAGAGTACAGCAGAAATATACCAATGACATCCATGGATGTGAAAATGTAAGTTATTATGAAAGACTAAAATATCTGAACTTGTACAGTGTCTCATACAGATATGTAAGAGGAGATCTCATTCAGGTATATGGGGCATTTAGAGACAACTACTTCTAGGAATGTTTGGGGTTATCAAAAAGTACTAGAGAATCATCAGATAACCTATGTAAAATATACTATAGGAATGGCATGTGTACTAATTAGGTCTCTGACAGAGTAGCTGATGCATGGAACAGACTACCAAAATAAATTAAAGCAAGTACTAGTTTAGATATTTTTAACAGCAGCCTGGACACTTATTATGGGAAGAAGGGTTTTGGTATATTGGCAACCTAGAAGGGCTTTAATGCCCGTGCTTGAAATATTTGTATGTATGTATGTGATTCTGATGTAATAGCTAACTGGACACATATGGTATATGAATGTGAAGTCATCTCACCTTTTTGGGAATAAATTAATAACTGTATTCAAACTCTACGGTCGGACAGATGTAATATTTCTAAGTCTTGTTTTATTTAATGCTCTGATTCGTGAGATAATTCCCAAAACCCAAGTGCCTCTTTTTTGGTCTATTTTTGCTATAGTCAGAAAATTAATTACTAAAAATTGGTAAAGTAATGTTATCCCTGTAATGTTGAATTTATTAGTATGGCAAAAGTTGTGTGCAGTACTAAATTGCATACTATAAAAATAAGACCTTCTAATATTACACATACATATAAATCTTGACTTAAACTTAAACGACTTGATTAAAATATTAACTTGTTGATGTATAACTTTAATGTAGTGATCAGCTGTGGACCTATGTAAATAGTTGTTTGTTTTACAATTGATTTGTTTATTGTTGTAAAATCAAATAAAAAAATAAAAGAAAGACTTCCTTCACAATAACCCTCTAGGTAAGGAACTAACTTTCTGGTTTGTAGAGGTCAAGCAATTTTTTATATATACTACTGATTCTCAATTAAAACCTTGTTAGCTAGCTAACCCATATAATAATCCCATTCTCCAGTAAATGTGCCTTACACATTTTAAAGGCACATTATACATTTTCCAAGCAGTACATTACAACTAAACCCTCACAGCACAAAACCAATGTACAGTATGTATGGGTTGTAGATCCTGGATAAGCCCATCAGCATTTCTGTTGGCTAGGCTTGGCATGTGGGTCACTGTGTAATATATGGATGGGAGAGGCAGTACCTCCTGGCACAGCTATGTACTGTCAGCACTTTGCCTACTTCTCCCTGGCATAGGTTCATGATATGTTAGCAAACAGAAGTGTCTAACAAATACTATTTCATCTCATGAAAAGTTGATTTTATTGCAATTCAATCTCTTTTAAAATCTGCTCATTTCCATTCAGTATTGCTCACCTTCCAACTAATATAGCGCAAAGGATACACCTTACATTGAGATGGGACAGCACATTAAACTCACCTCCGATGTGTCCATATATCAGATAAATTCTTTATTAAAATCTGGAGTTAACAAAAGTTTTTAATACAGGATCCTTTTCAAAGCATCAAATGCTTATCTGCTTCAAGAAATCATTGCACCCTGATGGCTTTCCGTATTGTGACATATTGTCAAAGAACAGGCAGCAATCACAAAATTATGCACATATTTTCAATAATACCTACATAATCTAAGAAAAGCCTTTATCTGTCATTGACAAGAGTGTACAGGCCAGTTTTGTGGCATTTTTTTTCTGTTTGTGGTCTTAACACCATCTTTTTACAAAGGAGCTTAAGTATTTCCTTTGCACCACACACAGCTTATTTTACGTAACATTTGCAATTAAAGCATGTCTGTTATAATTATACCAGCACAGCCTGCACTTTAGATAAATGAGATTCCAAGTCCTCTGAATGAATGTTCATGAACAACCACATCATCCAGGTATGTAAAAGCATATCATGAATGAGGCTTAAATATTTTATTCATTGGTTTCTGAAAGGTGGCTCAGGCTCCACATAATCCAGCTGGTAACACTATTTACTGAAATACATTTTCAGGCATTAAGACAGCTGTCTTTTCTGCAGAATGGGGTAAGTGGTATCTGCCAGTATCTTTCTCCATTTCTAGAGTTGTCAAGTAGATGACCTCCCCTATGTTTTCTATTAACTTGTCAGTTCTATGCATTGGAAACCTTACATTCAGTTTCATAAAGTCATTGTGGAATCTGGTACTTCTCTAAAGTTTAGGAACTAGCTCTATAGAACTATAAATTATCCCATCACTCTTTTATTATGTCTTATTTCAGCATTTTTGAACAACTTCTGCTACAACAATACATGGAGATTTGGGCCAAACCAATCCCAAAAGTCAAAACGCAAATGGCCAGCACAAATTAGGTGAACCACCAATAACTATTTATTGTAAAAACAATAAATAGAAAAAATGCTGCAGAATATTATAGACCAGTTTTGGCAAAAGCCTTCTTCAGTGTAAACACAAGTAAAAATACAAATACCATCCATAGTAACACTTAAATACACACAACAAGACACACACCCCTACCTTTCACCAATTATAACATATCATTTACACCTGGAGGGAACAACGCCACCAACATAATTGGCTAAAACTTTTCTTTTTTAGTCAATATATTGTGCCAACCTAGTTTGTTACTTTCTTTAACCATAATACGATCAATAACTGTTAATCTAAACATAGCAGTGGGATGTTGCAAAACATGCCTATATAAAGCATTAGACATTATTTGTCAACAAATGTCACTAAAATGTTCAGAAATATGAATCTTAAATTGTCTAGAGGTTTGTCCTACATAAAATGCAGAACACTGACATTCAGCCAAATAAATCACCCATTCTGAAATTTAAATGACAAAACAGTTAATATTGAGTACCACAAATGTATTAGCAGAAGACAATTGTTTAATTTTTCATAACATGTTGATAAGCAATGCAGTGTCCACAATTAAAGGTATGCCTTCCACAGACTGTTGTACTTCATTACTAGTAGGCACAAACTTTTTAAAATGATTCAAACATTTTTTTATATTTTTCCCTTTTCTATATGCAAATTGACATTGTAGGAGTAATATCTGACATAAATTTTATCTGAAAAAAGAATATCCTAATATTTATTAATCAGCTGACAAAACTGTGTAGAGTCAGCACCAAAAGTTGCAAAAAACATATCTGATGGTCATCCTTAGTTCCCAGATCTCTTATGAACCTTTAGTGTTCAGTGGACTCCCATCAACATGGTAATTTATGGGAACTGAGTTTTTTCCAAAGGGGATGAATGCATTTTCTGGCATTAAGCTTCAGGCCATGGTTCCGACACCAGTCATTTGTCACAGAGAGGCCCTTTTGTAGGATGTCTGCATCACTTGGGGAGTTGATAATGACAGCTAGCTTGCAGTCATCAGTGAACTTGGTCAGCCAGAGTCCTTCTGTGTTGGCCTGGACCCAGGACAGAGTCCTGTGGGACTCCACTCATGACTGGTCGACAGTATTGTCAACAGTACAGTGATTTGGAATCCACAACTTTCACTCTCTGGGTCCTGTCTGTGAGCCAATTTGCAACCCACCTAGTGATGCAAGGATTGATGCTTAGTTTTGTGAGTTTATCAGTGATACCTGAGTGGGGAATGGTATCAAAGGCCTTAGCCAAGTTGAGGTGGGCTGTATGCACCACCTTACCCTCATACACAGCCTTGGTGACTGCCTCAAAGAAGTCAACCAGGTTCAACAGGCAGGAGCTCTACTTGACAAAGCCAAATTGTGTGGGGTCCAGAGTTTGGAGACTGCATATATCTTTGTTAAGCAGGTCCATGATGATGCGCTCCATAGCTTTGCATACCAGATTCATCAGGCTAATGGGGCGATATTTCTCAGGGTCTATAGTCGCTCCCCCTTTAAGGAGTGGGATGACTGTAGCAGTATGCCAGTCATTAGCGACATAGCCTGAGGTAAGGCTGTGATTGAACAGGGCACACAGATATGGTGTCAGTTCATTTTGTAGCTCATGTAGGACACAGCCAGGGATATTATCAGGTCCCATGAATGTTGCATTCTTGGCTTTGGACAATACAGCTTTTACCTGTGCCACAGAAATTGTGGGTGCCAGGCTTCTTTCTTCTGGTATTGTGATAGGGCCTTTGGTGGGGGCGGTAAAGTTGGCACTGAATCTGTTGGCCAGTATGTTGGCTATATCTGTTGGCTCAGTATAGGAGGTGCCATTGTGCAATAACTCAGAGCAAATCTGGGTATTGCCTTGGAGGTTTTTGATATAGCTATAGAGGAATTTGTGGTTGTTTTCAGTGTTAGCTGCAATTCTGCCTTCATAGCTGGCTTCCTGTTGCTCTTCTAGTCTGCAGGATGCCAAAACCTGATACGCGGAGCTTAAACAAGCACAAACTTGTGCAAACAAGGGCTTTTAAGCCAGAGAGTTGAAAGGGATGGAAAAACTGCCCAAATGGCCAATAAACTACAATTTCTGGCCCAGAAACCATTCCTCTTATGGTAGGTAGGCTACCTAGTGCTGACCACTCCCACTGATAAGCTAGAAGGCTTCCCTCAACACAGAAAGGTCTGGGGAGGGGCTCATAAACTTACAAAACAAGTCTGTATCTGGTCTAGACTAGTTACAGGTAAGGCGGGAAACAAGCTTAGAACTTTTTTTTTTTGTTTGTTTTTTTGCAGAAAAGCAGTTAAAACAGTAGCAAAAACACATTAAATGCAGTAAAATGTGATAAGGAGTACATGATCCCCTGGGTTAAATTCTCCAAGTCAGGGAATCTTATAACAAACTTATTGTTGCATTTCTTGGGCTCTCTGCAGGTACCTCCTTACTATAGTCATTACCAATTGTAATCTATACTGCATATGTAACCAATCCAAGCATTTCCCTCTTTTTTCCCATTTTTCCTCATGGGGTCTGAGTGTTACATCAACAGTGATCATGATCTAGAGTGAGTGTTCACACTGACAGCTAGGTCTATATTACATCACCGAATGCTTAAAAAAGCAAACGGTTATTAATCAACCCTATGTAAGTGAAAACTTACAATGTTGAACTGTCAGAACAGCAATTTTTTCCAAGGGAAAAAAAATAGCTGTTCCAACAAAAAAAAAAAAAAGAAAGAAAGAAAGCACTTTAAAACATTACATTAAGTGGGAGGGCTTCACCCCCACACGCCCCGATGTTAGAGGCTGCGCCCCCCACACCCCTCCCACTTAAATATACCAACTCTGAGACCACACTACAGTGCCAGAAATGGCAAAGAAAAAAAGCAGCCAAGCAAATTCTTTCCCAGGGAAAGAATTTGCTTAAAAGCCGCTTTGATATTTTGCCTTTTCAGTCTTTTATGTTTGGTCTTGTAATAGGAACCCCTGACAGCTTACATACACACACACACACATATATATATATATATATATATATATATATATATATATATATATATATTACATACTGTATACAGATAGATAAACATATCAGCATGTATGAATCTGGAGTGTGATACATGACATACATTGCATTAGAGGTTCAAAACTTTTATTTAAAACACAATTAAAAACACAGGAATGAGTGCTTTCGGGACCAAGCCCTTCTTCAGATACGTATCTGAAGAAGGGCTTGGTCACGAAAGTGCTCATTCCTGTGTTTTTAATTGTGTTTTAAATAAGTTTTGAAGCTGTTCTGCGATGTGGCCAGTACCTGCATTTTTCTTCTTTCCTTTGGAATCTTTGTGGGCAGGCAGCATTTGGTGGAGTATCTACAGTTCTTTTTGGTTTGTATTAGAGGTTAAAAGACTGAGTTTTGTGATGAGTGGTACAGAGGAAACAAACATAAATCTAGTGAAGGTAGACGTCCACAATCAGAAGAAATATTTCTCTTAATTGTACTTAATTTTTTATTCTGTAAATTGTCCCGTTGAAATTTAGTATGTGTGGAGCTTTTCTCCTCGGGCCTCTACTGGAAATGGACATATATCCAGCTAGACTAGCCCGGTTAACAAATGTAAAATAAAATAAATAAAATAAATATACTATTTTGACTTCTAAGAAGATATGGTACATTTCTCACCCAGAATATAATTCATTAACCTACCGCACTGGAAATCAACTATAATAGAACATGTCACATTAGGACTCCTATCAAACCCTCCTCTTGGTACCCATGTTTAAAATGTCACATCAGTCCATACTTAGACAGTCCTTAGCAAAACCTTTACACAGGTACATGAGTACTTGAAAGCAAAAGACAACTAATACTTTCCTTTAAGGATTTATATGCACCTCATCATTGAATTTAACTCCAAAAATAGAATCACCATCAATACAAGGGGATCTAGTCATAGCTTTTAACTGTGACAAAAAAGTTCACCTTTATAGAAAGATAATACATTATTTGTAATGTTTATGTAAAGACAATTTAACTCAGATATATTCTACTTATGAGTTGTATACCTACCCTGATAAGAAGCCATATATAAACACCTAAAGAAATGGGGTATAATGTAACTTGCCTGATTGCTTCCATCATGTCCTTCTTAAACCCTTCATTTAGTACTTATGTATAAGAGACTATGTGATAATCATCCTTTGAGAGTTATTAGTAAAACTTTCAGGGAATTATACATGCTCAGTCAGATACAAAATGTGCACACAAGACTTGGATTCCATCCATACGAATTGAAAAGCCGTTCACTGCTAAATTTGACGGCATCATGTTGCCATCAAAAGAAGACAGAGTTTTAGCCATGGTATAGTAGATTGACATGAGTTTTAGTCATGGCATATTTCCAGTGACACAAATTTTCATTTTCTGGAAAATATATATATATATATATATATATATATATATATATATATATATATATATATATATATATTTGATATATATATTTATATACATAGGTTTGCTATCATAATGTCGAAATTTAAAATAAAATCTCTACGTATTTGCGAATTGTTTCGCCGAACGTACACATTTTTGTATGGCCCTAATGTCGAAAACAAGTGTTAATTGTCGAAAATGTCGCTTGCAACATTTTCGACAATCAACAGCACTCCCACCCGTCCCATAACTCCCTACCTAACTAGCCTAAACTCACAGTTATGCAGGGGGATAAGCCCCCCTGCACCCCCAACACCCCCCACACCCCCCAACTTAATATTCCAACTCCGAGATCTCACTACAGGGATGTATTTCCCTAGCCGCACTGTACCACGATCCCCTTACATGAGCGAACATTATAATTGCGAATACACAGTCCATTCTCAATGATAACGTTCGCTCACATAACCTGCCGAACTCTGAAGTATTCGAACATATGTCGTTCGAATACTTCATAGCCATGCAATTGCACTGCGGCATTTTGATAGTAAACCATATACATACATGTATATATACATATAAATATATAGATATATATTATATATATACACACACACACACACTCACACAGATATAGATATATATAGCTTTTACTTCTTCTGCAATGAGTCATTATGGATATCTACTACATTCATCAAACTAAGCAGGAGTAATATACCTCCCAATGGAAAAAAAAAAAACTCGAGTGTAATGTAAAATCTCAATTCACTCTGGAATACCTGTAAAACCTGCATTGTATACTTCTTTATAGAAGGGCATATGCCAAATCATCTTTGGAACTTCTTAGGAAAAGTTTCAAAAAATTATACTTGGCCATTTGTGTACCAAATGCATGCAAGAATGGCACTCTGTCCTTAAAGAATTCAGTGCAATGCAATTCTAAACTTGTCAAACCATACTGCTACAACACTAAACAGAGTTTTGGTGGTGTAATTCTTCAAGTGATTTTTTTCCCTTTTTATAGACTCATGTATGATTGTTCCATCTCACATAATAGCAACAATTTAGAACAAAATACTCTGATTCTATGTTTCACTCTTCACACTGAAAAAAAATATATTTCTTGCTAATAAAAGCCAAGTGCAATGCAATGTAGTCAGTTGTCACTTGTAAATGACAATGAAAGTCAATTTATAAGAGGCAGTGCATCATTATTTCTTAATCAGTGTGAAATAAAACCTTTAGGGAATTATGCTTGAAAGTCATGTGTGATGCGTGTGCCCTGGAACAGCAATAAAGGAACCTCAGTCCTCACTACTAACACCAGTGAGGGGCATCCATATAGGGAAAGGATAATAAATACACACACAGTAAATCACAATTTCCCTTAAGAGCACACAGAGATCACAGTCAGTCTGGAGCTGGTCTCTCCCTTTTGCTCCAGGTCCTCAATAAGTCACCCCACTGGCACAGCTATAGGGTCCAGATCTCAGCCTAGTGGGCAAGCCAAATCCTCCAGCACCCTCTCTGTCCAACCAGTGCTTCGTGCCCCTGCCAAAGCAGCTGACACACACACTTTGAGATAAGAGTTTATACAACTACACAGACACTCCTGGGAAAGACTGGCACAGATTCTCCAGCTGTGCCTAGTCTAACAGGTAGTACCCACTAATATTTATCAGCTACTCAAAGGCCCTTAAAAGGGTGTCCAATTATTACTGTCCAATATTATTATTCAAATGGTAAGTGTGACCTAACAGTCAAGACTTATTTGGAGTGACTTGGTACAACATCACTATATACATGCAGTGTACTCTTAGAGCTTAAAGTATCTCTACACAAAACAGCCACAGTTGAAAGGTTTAAAAATATTTAATAATAAGTAATTAAAAACACAAAACAATACTTCTTTAAATACCATAGAAAAGTTCTAAAAACACTTTGTCTAATCTTCCTAATTCTTAGCTATTTCTAAGAGAAAACACAGTTCTAAATAACTTACATCTAGAGCAAAGCAATGCTGGTGATGTTGGATGTTCTCAAGACAAAATGCTCTGAGCTCTCCGATTCTCTCTCTTTAATTTGATAACACAGAGCTGCTTCACATGACATAATTCTTCACACTTCTCTGGTGTTCTCAGGCTAACAGAAACTACATTTACATTCCTTACACCTGATCAGAAACCAGTGCAATAAAAGACATTTATACATGCAAATTCTAGCCATTAACTCTGATCTTAAAACAATAGGCAGAATGCCTCCCTCTAGACATATTGGCTCTGAATTTTGACATCAAAGGCAGTCACACAATGCTTGACTCAGCTTTCTTACAGCAGAGTGCACTGTTGTTACACTTCTGCAGTTCAATATCCAATGCAGTCTTTTCACATTTAAGAGAACAAGCCTGTGGCTTACATTAATATTTACAAATGACAGAATTATCTACAGAATTCTATCTGGCTAGACTGGCAGCCTCTACCTATCTTCACACCCCCCCCAGAGAACTCAAGCTAGATTTTCAAGTGACCTTGAGAAACGTTGCTTGAGAGGGTTAGGTCTATTTGAATATACCTTACCCCATTTCCTGTCTTGAGAGCCCATTTGCACTGGCATTGCCAATCCCATGGTGCTGCTGCACTGACATACCATATGCTTGCAACCCTAGGCTGCATCTCAGCAACTTGGCATTTTGCTGGCTGGCTCTGTTTAACCATGTCTGGTCTGTGAGGGGAGAAGCTATGGTACTACAACTGGGGATGAACTTTCTGTAGTACCCTGCTGTCACGAAGAATGCCATCACCTGCTTTTTTGTAACAGGTGCAGGCCATGCCTGAATGGCTTCTACTTTGGCAGGTTCTGGCCTGATCTTACCTCTCCCCACTCTATGTACCACTCTGGTAGCCTTTACCTATCTTCACATCAGGTAAAAAATAACCTCCTAAAATTTTCATTCAAATGTTAAGACTGTAAATGCAGATAAATGTCATGCAGGGAATTCTACTAGTAGCATCTTTCCAGTGGCAAAACATTTCTAGACAAATATGTATGCTTTTTCTTCTTAAGTAATCATAACACAATTCAGATATGGGCTGGATATGTATTTCATTCATTGCCTGAAGTAGAGGTCATATGCCCATGCTAGTCTAAACCAATTACAGTGCAGCAGGCAGACTATTATTGTTTAATGCCTGTATACCTGATACTAATATGTGCATATAACAAGTTATACATCAATTCCTTTTGACATTTCATGGCAAAACTTCCAAAGATTAGAGTTGGTCACATAGATATAAATCATTTTACTATTAAGGATTTAATGCAGCTCAGTAGTGAAGCTGACCCCATCACACTGACCTGTCAGGGTAGGGAGGCTATGTTTCCACATCATTCTTATGAAAGTAATTTCAGTTTTCTGGATGATTATAGATGGTTTTGATTTTTTTTTATATAATGCCAAACAGCTACAGATATATTTTGAATACCTGCTGTATTGTCTAGTAAGATGTTAAGTCATATATCCACCTCATAGAAACCAAGCATAATGAAACTTCACAGTCTGGTACATTTCTAATGGTGATTTAGCCTACTGGGTCTGCCAATTAGTTTGGAAGCATAGTTAAATCTCTAAATCTGACATTTTCCAGCAAATGCTTTTGGATTACAGCCATGGATATTTAGTTGCAAGCTCTATTTAGGTTGTGATTTTTTGAGTGATTAGGTAATGGAACACCATACCACTTATTCTTTGGATGCCAGTTCATAACTATTTTTTTTACCTGTACAGATAAGCCATTACTTTATGGACAATTATATATAGTGCTTTTATTTTTTATATTTTTATATTATGAAAGTATAATGTATTTATGGTTCTATGTATTATATTTTAGTCAAATAAGAAAAAAAGAAATCTGCATAATTCTATATCTTTGTTGAAAACTGTATCCAAAGACCTGCAGCAGGAATACTTCAAAATTAAATGAGTAAAATAAGAATCTAAAAAAAATAACAGTGGTGTGACTTCATTGTGTTCACAAAATATCCCACACTCCAATTTCACATCCTTCTCATACAGACATTACCAGCAAAATATACATTTCATAAAAAAATATACCTCATTTAAATGTAATAAAATGACAAACTTAAAAAAATAAAGTTAGGATTTTTTTTTACCACCAGGTCTACACACACACACACACACACACACACACACACACACACACACACACACACACACCACTCATATTACATCTGGCACATCAGATCAATAACTGATCAAGTGACATCAGTGTCTCTTTCATACAGAGATTGCCTCATCACCTGTAAGAATAACTTTTTAGTCTGTCTATACCTTTGATAACTTTGAGCAGCTGAAAGAAATTCAGGGCATAATAATGAATTTATGTTTGTTTCACAGAAAAAGTTCACTTAGATATAAAGCTCCTGATAACCAATTTCAGCTGTCATTAATTTTACATAGATGCCACCTCACCATTCACCCCCTATGATAAGTGTCTGTCACTCATACAACCCATCCAACTCTGACACTTGATTGTGATAACATTAAAGAAATATTTTTTCAAGTAACTAAAGTAAATGCTATGATAAAGTAAGTTCAAGCATTCAGAAAAAACGTAAAATATTTTTAATGAAATCACAGCTAAGCACTTTCATCCTTAAAGTAATCAGGACTCTGGCTATATTGTTTTTGCCTGAGATCCCATGAGAAATGGCTGCAGTAATGCATTTCACCTTGTTTCTTTCTCGTACATGCAATGTTCCTTTCTCACCAGCAATATTAACAGCAGGTCTCCACAGATTCCAACCCCTGATGGAGCTATTTAGTATCACTGTATGGGTGGATTATGGGTCCAGGTTGCAATCGTATGCAAACTTGTTCAACACCACTTCAAGAATACTGGTTGAGATATCTGTTAAATAAATTTCAAAAAGGAGAGGGCTCAGCAGTGATTCATGTTATTCCCCACTAGTTACAATTTTATATTCAGAAAAAGTACTGAAACATTCACAGCTTTGACGCATTGGGAAACCAGTTTCAGAAATACGAATGAATGGTCAATTTCAGGATTTACATTATTTTTTTCTAACTTTTCAATAATACCAGCCTGGGGAATAGTGGCAAAAGCCTTCAATAAGTCAAAACAATCAATATCCATGAGGTTGCCATGCTACACAGCCTCTGTAACTATTTTAATTAGGCTTACTAGGTTCAAGGTACAGGACCTGCCTTTCACAAAACCAAACTGATTTGGGGTTAAATCAGTTACAGCACATATGACTGCATTTTCGACTTCTCCTAAGATACTTTCCAAGACTTTTCATACAAAGTTATTGGGGTTGATGGGCCTATTATCACCTGTGTCTGTAAAGGAGTTACTCTTGTATATGGCAGTCACAGTGGCTGCTCTCCAGGCATCAGTCACAAACCATATGGGCAGTCTGATCCTGAACAATTACAGTAGAATCTTAGATAGTATATACATGGCACTAATGAGAATTCAGCTTAGTATGTTCTCCCTGGCATAAGGTGTACAAAACAGTGGTGCAACTAGTATTACTGTATGCTGCAGAAATATGGGCACTGAAGGTAGAGTAGTTTAGGAAGCTAGAGGTGATTGAGATTAAGTGTCTGAGATGGGTGGTAGGATGCACACTATGGGACAGATGAAAAAATGAAGACATTAGAGCAGAAACCCAATTAAATCCAATGGCAGAGAATGTCACTGAAAATGCATTACCATGGTTCATGCACATGTGCAGGAAATAAGAAGACAATCTGGTGAAGAACATTTGGAACAAACAGGAAGAAGGTAAAATGAACTGAGGGCATCAAGCAAATAAATGGATGGGTTGTATGAGAGAAGACTTGTGACAGTCAGTCATGACTGTTGAAGAAGGTAGGAAAGTGGCAATGAACTGAGAGAAATGGTGACAGTTGATACTTCTCTCCAACGTCATGAAGAAAATGGGAAAGGGGGTGGTTGGTTATGTTTTTTCGGTCCATGGAGGTATTATTTTTAGCTTTTGATGTGGATTTTAAAACTTATTCTAAAGTGATCTTAGGAAAAACTACATATTTAGAGACAGTGGGGACTACAATATGGGTAGGTGTGGCAAAGTTAGGACTAAAATTGTCTGCTAATATCTTTACAATGTCCTTTATAATAGAATGTATGATATTATTATGGATAAGCTCAGTGTACTTTTGGACATTATTCCATCATTTCCGGACACAGCTGAAGAAAGATATTTAGTTTGCGTCGGTATGTGTAGCAACCTTAAGTTCATACTCTGTTTTACATTTTCTAATAAAGAGTCCCGCTTTTGATTTTCTAACATTACTTCCGAGTTCCTTGCTGGCAAGTTTCAGTCTAATCTTAAGATACAGAGACGGGGATTTCTTGCAACTTTTCATTCTTTTCCTTCACTTGTTATACCGTTTATTATATGAGAGTTTCATCAAAGGTTAGGTTATGCTTGTATTTATGATAATATTTACTGCAGGCAGGTACTGACATTTATTTGCAGCTGTACTGGTGCTGATAAAAGTCACAGGTGAATACAACAGCCATCTCAGTTGCAAGAGAGTGTTAAGATTTTCACAAGTCTTCTGGAAGCAGAATTATGTTTGGGCTGCAGAAGTCATTAAAGGTGGTTTCAGCTTGGTATTTGGTTTGGTATTTATTGCCTCTATAGTGTAAAGGTAATTTCCAAGATATTTTTTTGGGGGGGACACTGATGATGAACTGTGAAGCAATGAAGTAATAGTTGGACTTAATAAGGGTGTCTTGGACCTCCATGTACCCCAATTTATTGTCATTGGTAATTTGTTGTGAGATGACAGTGTTTATGAAAAATACAGATACTCCTCTGTATTTACCAATGTGACTGAAGGCATGAGAGGTACTAAACTCCAGTACAGAGGAGGTGCTATCAATGCACTTGATATCCTGTTTCATTTACTCCACAAATATGCATATGTTAAACTTGCTGGAGGGCCATAACTTCTGGCATCATCTATTTGGACTTCTAACATTATATAGTGCCACTTTCACATGGTCCAAATTTGAATTTGAGTTTGCATTGTTGGACTGTCCTTTAGGAAGAATGTATCTACCCTTAAATAAGGGACTATGGGGGCAGCAATGAATTTAACCAGTATGCAGAAGCCATGGTACAAGAAGTCTTAGCTGCCATCTAATTCCAGGTCAACACATACTGATTCCCCTTAGCTTGGCACCAACAGCCTATCCAATTATTAATGTTGATTATCATGTATCGATGTCTAGGCATAATCCATGGTGAATAGAAAATATTACTCAAGATCAGTGTTTTCCGGCCTCTAGTATATACATAGTGATTTTAATAATGTCTTTCTGCATGTCACTCTGGTGGAGATCCTGTGGTCACTCACTCCTACATTGGCCACTACTAGGTCATAGTCAGATTTGTCTGCCTTAAGGGAACTTACCGAACTTGTGACATTATTGATCTTGGCACTGGAAAAGCAGCTTCCCACCTTGTTCTTGTCCAGACGGACAACTACATTGTACTCTAGTAGGATTAAAGCAAAATTTAAAGTTAGCCCAGTGTTTGGTTGCACATACAGCAGCAGTAGGCAAGAAACAATACACTAAAAGAAGTATGAGTGTAGTTAATTAAAGACTGCCAAGAATGATGAATAATGGTCATCATCCACTGGCTGCTACTAATGCTGGTCTCAGCAAAACTAGATGACACAGTCCCTTGCTTTTCTGCTCTTCAACATCAAAACAGTAGCATTAATTCCAAGGTCATTCCTGAGAAGCAGGCCACAAGCTCTTTGGACCCATCTCTTCAACTATTTCTTTAACTCACTCAAGCCTAAAATGCCTTTTTGTATACTTCCCATTCACATTAGTACCTCTATATGGCATCCAGAACTTTTTAAGGTCTGGCTTCCTTAATTAAGTGACTTATCTGCTAATAACAGGCAGTATTAGAAAGGGCAAGGAGTTAACACAATGACAATAAGATTGCTAGTCTATGACATCCCTCAGTGAATAAATTAATCTTTGCTATGTAATGTTTATACTTTTATATTTATGTTCATGCTTTCATAACTGAGAGACCTCCAGTTTACTGAGGTATATCATCTGGAAGAATCTGGGAGAGAGACAATTCACTGAAAAATGCTGATTTGCATCACATCATACTGGAAATATCTCTAGTTGCTTGTTAGTAATTATGAAAATAAGCAATATTTCCATAGTACTTCAAAAAACAAGCGACTTATAAACTGTTGAATGATATTAGGTGAAACCTTAGATGTTGTTAAAGAAAGCTGTCTAATATATGCAGTGTAAGTTGCATATCTTGACAGATATTAAGTATTATTTGTATTGCTAATCATACAATTAAACATATGTTTTCATATTTCTGTAAATAGCTCAATAAACATGCACTTACAGAGTAATTTATTTTTGTCATGTAAACGGTTATGTCTGGTTAACAAAATGTTCTAGCAATATATGTCAAGGTTGTATAGTTTTCAAAATATGAACATTTCTTTGTGAAAGTTTAGAAAAAAAATAATTTAGGGTTTGTGTGCATTATAATATGTGACAGTATTTAAGGAAAAGTCTATGAATGCACTATAATTTCTGTAAAGAATATTTCTTATTGATAACACTATTTGTACAGTTTTAATGACCAATTATTCACAAACTATTTACATATGTTTATCTTATGGTTTTTAAGTTTTTTTAGGAAATGTTCTGAAATGCAAAATGTGTGTAGGCTGCTAGAGGTGTGCCACTCTACACCACATAGGTGTTAATGAGTTAAACATATCATCCAAGTAAATGCTTATTTATTCTGTTTTAGACCATTTTGAACAAATAATTGATCAAAAAATTGTGGTGGGGTGTCAACAGAATTTTAGTGTGTCTTTTGTATTCTACAGAAATAGCCAATGCTTGGGAAATAAACGTTCATAAAGTTATGCAGCTATGTTGTGATAACCTTCTTATGCAGAAGATCTAATAGCTCTAAAGCAGTGTGCTAGTTTGATAAGTTAATATCTTGAAGATGGCTTAATGGAGGGGGGGTAACAAACTCTTGTTGAAAATGAAAGAGTTAATATAGCAGACACAGTTAGATGCCATCACACCCACTGGCTTGAATGAAAATGTAGTCATCAAATGTCTTTAAAATAAATCTAATAATACTGTAACGAATAAGAAGAGGGAGGAGAAGAAGGACTGCAGCTAATACGAAGAGGACACTGCAGATTTTTTAAAGCTCTAAAGGTTGCTAGGATATCTTAGTTCTGAAGAAGTATGTACTCATTAAAGATGGAGACTCTTAACTATCCTCTGGCCTGGTAGATTCTGAATACTTTTTTTGTTTGTTTCTTTACTACTTTTCATGTTTTTGAGTTACATATTAGCATCAATGGAATGCGTTTTTTGTGGTTTGCATTGTGTTTACATGGACTAGGCAACCAACAGGCATATTTCAGAATGATTCTCTGAGTAACTTCAAAGATTGACAAACGTCATCCAGTGCAGCGTGTAAATTGCACTGGATGACTTTTGTCAATCTTTGAAGTCTTTGCGAAAATATGTTAATTTTCCCATTGCTAAAAATAACTTGGAAAGTCAAAGAACATATGCTGAACGTGTGGTAATGACCTCTGCTTACGTCAAAGAAATAAGTATCAACAGCTTTGTCAAACACTAAACTGCGATAATAGATTCAATAGGATAATGGTGTTTCCTGCATCTCTCACTTTCACTACAGTGGACACATGCAATGTAAAACACAGTAAACTTTTGTTGAAAGTGTCTATTTTATTATTAGAAACGAACCTCCATAAGTTTAGATCACTGTCATGGAACAATACCTTTCTTCAGGCAAGCATCAAAACCAAACACTTTTCAGAAGGGTTACCCTTCCTGGAGCCTATCTGGTATTAATTGGAAAAGTTCTGAATTTCCAGCTATGTTCAGGTTATTTGATAAAGCATGCTGTGAACTCATGGAGCTAATGGTCAAACAAAACAGCCTGAGCATCGGAACTCTTAAAACTGAGGTAAAAAATAAATTGTGTAGATTTGTGGAAAGATATACAAACATTTGTATTTGCTTCATATGAGGAAAACTAAAGAACATTTTTTTCTAAGATATAAGGTTTCAAAAACACTGCAAAAATCAAAAGCAAAAAAGTTGCTGCATAATTGCAATTATTCTAACCATAATAATGTGAATCCAATCTCAAATAACCCTCCAGAAAAATCAACCTGGCAAACTTGAGGAAGTTGGGGGGAATCGGTCTTCCAGACAGAATGGTATAGAAGATTTCAGCAAGCCTGGAATGTTAACAACTAATCAAATGGTAAGGGAGAATTTTTAGTACATCAGACAGGAATGAACAGTAAGGATAAGCAGTGGATAAATAATAGCAGGAACCAGAGAGGAAACATGAACCACTGGAAGAAATAGTACAGAGCACAAATTCCTTCATGAATTATCATTAATACTAGAGTTCTATTTCATATTAATCTGAAATAAATAACATTGAAACAACTTGACAGGCAGGAATAGGTTCATAGGTAGGTACTAGGCTATCTGCCGAAGGCATTTATAAGCCTAGCCAGAATGTGTTGGCTTTCAGCGCCCCCTTAGATTAGTTTCCTGTGTCTCTATCCAGCAGAGCCACTGAAGTGATCCCCGGGGTAAACTTATATGTTGGAGCTTTTATCCTCGGGCCTCCTCTGACTCTTCAGCTCAGTCGGACAATCCCGGTCAACAAATGTAAGATAAATAAATAAATATATATATATATATATATATATATATATATATACACACACACACACACACACACACACACACACACACACACACACACACACAGGTAAAGTAATTTAAGACAAGTTGCCAGATGTACTTTCAAGTCTGGTAACCCCATGCCTCCATGCTCCACTCACATTTTTCCATCTTAATTTTGTTTTTTTCAGTACCCCTAAAAACTTAAGGTTCTTATTATAAATTAATTTTTAATGAAATATGTATTATAAATAACACAAGCAGTTTTGTTTTCCCAACTGACATGTAAAAGACAATCAGGCATATTCAATAAAGCATATATGGTTTGCTAAGACGGTAGTGCACTTTTTTGTGTTCAGTAAGCGCCCTACACAGTGTCATGCTAATTACAGCATAAGCAGTTGCATAGTATGCTAATCAACCAATCAAAGATGGAGGAGCTATTCAACAAGCTATAAAGCAACCATGTAGACTCAGTGCAGGTTTTCCATGCGAATTCTAAAACCTGTTGGAATACAGCTGCAGAAAGAATGTTAGAGGCTGCTGATGCTTTAATTCATGTGTATGTGCAACAGGCTGACATCTATGCTGCTGCTGCTGCTAGTAGATCACAGCCAAAAAGGAGAACAGTTTTCAGACCCTGGTTAACTTATCATAATCTGCATGAGGTGGAAATTGTGGAGCACTACAGGGTAGATAGAGACACATTACAGGAACTCTGCAACCTCTGTCGTACTCAACTCAGACCCAGAGTAAACCGAGGGGAACCAATACTGGTGGAGACAAAGCTATGTGCAGCATTTAGGATTTTAGCTACAAGAAACTTCAGTTCCTGAATGCCATGCTCCAACATGCCAGTGACCACATATATTTCCCCTGTACTACTGAGGACAGGATAACAGATATGCTACAGTTCTACCATGTAACACACTACCCTGAAGTACTGGGCACCATAGATTGTACACATACAGAAATTAAGGGACCACAGGGAAGACTACATAAACAGAAAGGGCTTCCACTCCATTAACTGCCAAGTCATGTATAATGTTAAGGGAATGATCCTGAATATGTCTGCTGGCATCACAGGCAGTTACCACAACTCACATATCTGGCACACCTCCCAACTGTATTAGATGCTCACTAGGGGTGATATCCTACAGGGCCTTTTACTGGGGATGCAGGTTATGCAGTGGAATCATGGCTGATGACACCAACAGAAATGCACAGACACGTGCCAAAGAATGCCATAATGAGGCACATGCTCAAACCAAAAATATCATAAAGCATCTGTTTGGGCTACTGTAGTTGCAATTCCACTGCCTAGATATATCTTGGGGAGCCCTGCAGTACAATCCATGTACATGTACTGAAATTTTCACTATCTCTGTAATGCTCCACAACATTATCCTAAGAAACAGCTTCAGCAGGATCAACAAGGGGTAGGGGTACACATCTCACCACCACTGGCAAGGTCACCACAGCTACACACAGGTGAGGAGACAGAGGGAGAACCAGCAGCTGCTCTGGGTGTAGGCAGACATAGGCATGCTCAATATGCCTTTGCATCAGCTAAGAGGCAACACATAATACACTCACTCAGCACCTTAGGGCTAAAACCTTCATCCCAAACATATACATATAATAACATTAATGCCAGGCAATGCTCATAACCTTTACCTACTCGTGTAATGACTGTGTACTCCTAGCTTCAGACAGGCTCAGTCCTGAACTAAAACTGTAGCATCTGCTGGATTTACAAGGTACATGTAGAACCTGGAGTGTTAAAACAGATTTGTGTAATAATACAAATCAATGACATATCCTTGCAGTTTGTTATTTGGTAATGCAAGTAAAATGTGGGTGATTTGTACAGCAATAACTTTAATATGTGACAGCAGAGACTTATGTGAATACAGGAGTCCTCTATCAAATAACTGGCCTCAGGCATCAAACATTCACACCTCTCAAAATTACTGATGGTCACTGAAAATCCTCAGCTTGGCCTCATACTTTTGTAGTGGAAAATCATTAAGGAGAGATGTTAGACAGTGCTGAGACACATTTCAGTTTCAGACTTCATAACCCTCAAACGATTCTTAGAAATATTGATGCAAAAAACTGTTCTGAGTCTATCAACTGCATAACGCTGTACGACCAAAATGTGTCAAAAGTACTATTAGCAAAACAACATCAAAAACACAGATATACTAAGTCAGCTATGCACATTGAGCATCAGACACAAACCATATGTATTCCCTGAATCCAGAAGATAGAAAACAGGGATATGGCAGAGTTACTATCACTTGCACAAGCTGTTTTGTTTGTGTGGGGGGGGGCTGACACAAAAGGAGAGTGTGTGTGTGGGAGCAAGAAAGAGAAACAGGCAGACATTTTAATAAAGTAACCAATGGCCACATTGACAGAATAATCTTTAAGAATCACAGCTGAACCATGTAACTGTTATGCGCGTGTCTGTATGGGCCCTCCAGGTTAAATTGGTGTGTGAGTATCTGCAAGAACACAGCCAAGCTCTGTGCTAACTCTACTTCTTGGTATGTCTGATAGGTGTGAGCCATGCATGGTAGAGACGGCAGTTCATCACTCTCATACCAAACCACAACAACTTGCTCTGCCAGGAGTTGCACTGGCAAGTCCATGCCCACAAGTCAGATGCACTACTGCTACCACCTGAAAATGACTGATGTCTGCTGTATGATCTCTCCTCATGAGGACACCCAGGAACACAACCCCTTGGCTTGCCATATGATGTGGCTGACCTACACCCATGTGTATGCCACCCCCTCCCAGCAGATGTTCTGTCACAGACACTACCCATTCCAACATGTCATTCATCTGATCCACTGAATTGGCAACATAGTGGAGGCAGTCACGCATCTCAGCCTGTGCCACATCTACAAACATATGCATTTCTCTGAAGGACCTACTGGAACATACCTACATCTCTTTGATGGCCTTAAACGTATGTTGAGTGGCATGGGAAGACACAAATGGATCAGGTGGAGAGGTGGAGGATGTACAGCAGGCCTCCTCTGAGCACCCCAACAAGCCTCCTGCATGGCACCTCACCCAGAGTTCGGCTATGCCCAGAGTCAACAGATGCTGAAGCTGCAGTAACCAGTACCACACTGCCCAGATTGAGTGACTCACACTCCACCTGTCCAATAATAATAATAAGCAATAAACACAGGAAAGAAATTAACACATACAGTATTATAGTCCAATATATGCTAACAACTAACAGCAGTGCCACTATTACAGACAGTACAACAATACACACAACAGTCCTGACACCCACATCACAAAATAAATATTTTTTTGAACTGCTCAACAGTACTGACATAAAAGTGTTTGCCTTGCCTTGTGCAGATAACTGTAGGCAACCTATGGAAGATGGTCCAGGAACAAGTTAAGCAAAGGGTAAGGACAACATCATCATCAATGAACAGTAACACAGGGGGTCAAAACATTTTGCCATTTGTATTTCCATTAACAATACTTTTAAAAATAACTTGGATGACACTTCCACCCCAAGCCCATGTGTAATCAACCAGAATGTGTTAAATGTATCAATCTACAACTATCCACCCCCAAATTATGTTAAACAGAACTGAATTATTGCTGTCAATATTGTACTATACAAGAAGTATTTAACAATTGAGAAAGGTAAGCCTACCTTAAAGCTCCTCATGAGACATACTTGTACTCCCTGAAACAGCAGTTTCATCAATGACATGCTGTTGTGCACTTTCCATTGAGCTGTCTGGATCCCTGACAGTGGACAGGAACTCTACATTTGGTGTCAATGGTAGCACTGTAGCAGGCCTACCCCTGGTAGCCATCCATTCATGGGTCACTGCAGCTGCTGTCCTCTGGGTGGATGAAACCATGCCACTGGTCGTATGGTGCACCTAATCATATGTCTTGCTCTGGCCACCTACTGTATTCACATCAACCACTATCTGCTGCAAAAATTGCATCCTGCCAGTCATATCTCCAAGACCCCATTCCAGCAGAAAAGCACCATCTCGCCTAAATGCTTCTACAATTACTTCATTCTCAGGGTTACTGAAGGAGGGTTTGTGGGTATTGGGATACCTGGGTGCTATAGTCCTCATTGACAAAGCACAAAAGAAGTATAATACACATAATTATCACAAAACTAAAAGTCCTGATTAGATATAACATGTAAAAGGTAGTATTTCACTATTACTCACTGGAGAAACAAAGACAGTCAAGATATTCAAATATAAAAAAAAGGAATTATGTGTTTGTAACATATTACAATCACACACAAAGCAAGATTGGATCAAAAACAGGGAGAGTAACAACAGAAAATTTTGTTTGTGCCAACACAGAAATGGAACTTGGCTCCCATACCCCCAAAACAAAAGACACATGACACATTTTGCTAACCATCAGTGAACTGCTAAAAGTTCTATCAAATAAACTGTTCCTAAAACATGTATACACATTTACCACAGAACATACAATTTTATGCAACTGAAAGACATGTCTAACTGTGGCCAGCACTCCCCTAGAGATGTCTATGGGCCATCCAAGAAGGCTAACGCCCCTGTATCATTGACAATGTAGGACATTTACATTTCACAGAAATAGCAATAGAAGAGCATAAAGAGAAAAACAGTTGCAACATTAGCACTTGGGATGACAGTTAATAAACTGCATCTGAGACACTAAAATACCTTGTCAAACATACCTATGCCATCAGTACATTTCTATGAAATGCATACAGATGAAAGTAACATTTGCTAATGTATCATGACATATTTTTCTTAGTGACATTTTAGCCTATCCAGATTATACCAGAAAAATGCAAGTATAACTTATCAAGGTCAGTAGTCTTCTGTGCAAATAAATCCCAAGTGATATCCTCGTCTATATTATCCAGATAAACAAGTCTCCTCACCTTCAGATTCCCTACCTGTATGTGTCCCTTTTTATAGTGTAGATTCAGGATTGTGAGCATGGTGAAGATGAAAATGAGGAGTGAACTCATTAGAATTGCTTAATTCAAAATACTTGGCTCCATGTATCAGATGTAAACATTATGCAGGCACTCCCTCAGTGCTTGTTGCTAATGGATTGCAATTGTCAATGATTAGTGGTAGGGAGAAGGAAAGCAACAGTTCAGACTCCCTTACCTCCAGTGGGTATGTCAGACAGGTTAGACATATAAAGTGTAAAACTAATTGTATCAAGATTTTCAAGGCAAGTAAGTAGCACACTTTTCACAGTTTCTGTTCAGAAATGCCACACCTCCTCTTCAATTCTTGACAGCTGTATATTATTTCCATTTAACATCCTCACACATTTTACGAACAATGACACATAATGCATGTCTCAGATTACTGGTCAGATAAGACAAGAATGAGCAACAAACAAAGAGAGGTAAGAGATCTGCATTTATGCAAGCAATAGTCAGAAATGGTTGCGTGTTCACTCAGTGCACTACATCTGAAGTTAATACATGTAGAAACAACTTTTGGATGCTTTAACACTGTGGATGATGTTGCAGTTGCTTGTATGCACAATGATTTTCATTCTCTGATGCAAGGCTGTTTCTGTGGCACAGAGGGATAAGACAACCTTACTGTATTTTGAAGATTCATTGGAATGAGAGTTCAAATCCAGACCTGTGTGAAAATATTTCATGTCTACCAACATCAAATTTTGTAGTCTTGTTTATTTAATAGATTTCTTTTCTTGCTTTCTCATAATTTTCCCTTTTTCATTTTTTAATGCCAGTGTTTGACAGTGTATGGCTTAGTATAAGCATGGGAAAAATAATGAATGTCATGTTTAGTTGTGATTATCTTCTTTGCACGACACTAAGCAGTGCGAAAACCTGGACTAGTGGCCCACACAGGAAGTGGACAGAACACCTGTAGACAGTAAGCAGACAGTCAACAATTTCATAATGGATGCATTCTATTCGTTCTGTTGGATACCTCGCAAACATGCTAAGTGGAACTGAATGGCATTTAACACACAGAAATTAAGAAATAACAGAAAATGATGCAACTGTGGCAACAGGTATAAGTACAGGAATGTAATACAGATGATCCTGGGTTCTAATTAAGGAAGTGCAACAAATTCTGTTGCGACAGTTCATAGTAATGAATAGGAAAATATCCAAGTGTTATTTCAATATTACTGTAGCAACAGGTGTAAGTGTAGGGCTGCCTTACACATGGTCCTGGATTCTAATACAGGCAATTTCAGACATTTTCATGGTTGTTACAGTTCACATTATATTAAATATCACTTACAGTACTTTACACATAATTATAAACAGAGAAGCTGATAAGAATTACATGTATGAGGCATATGACACGCTTACTGTGTTTTGAAGGTCTAGATGTATGATTGAGGGCATACTTTATATTATGTTTCTGTAAGTATAATTCTGCTATCTGGACTTGCATGGCCTTCACACTAAAATAAGACACATACACATATGAATGTATATATATAAGGACCTTGCCAGGTCACACATATACATAGTAACACCTAAATCTGTCAACTGTATATATATATATATATATATATATGTATATATAAATGATTCATGACTATGTCTGAGAAGAAATTCTTCTGTGGCAAAGATGGAAATCACAGCTGTGGAAGAAAATGCTTAATCCCTTATACAGAGGTTTGAATCCCACACTGCAAAAATCAATTTTAGCATAGTATAAAGCCAAGCAAACATGTACCAGGTCATGAAATTTATTCTCCTAGTATATGTCAGCAAAGTTAAATCACCTAACACTTACAGTAGCAGACACTCCTCAAACTAACATCAAGTGTCAGATTTACCTTCAAATTTCAAAAATTGTTTTCCTCTCTGGCACTATCAGTCTCCACTTAATCCATTGCAAATGCATTTGGCATCCATTTCTTCGGTTTCTGCACTACCAATAAATGCAATAACAATAACTTATGGGAAATCATTATTTGCTACTGCACTCCTTCCCCTCTAATACTAGACATGTCTAATCCCAAAGTAGTGCTACTGCAGTTCTTTGAGATTAGACATGCCTGGTGTTAGAGGGAAAGCTGCCAAATTTAGGGGCAGAGGTGTGGTGTTTAGGAGTCCAGAATAATTTCTGGGCTCCTGGTAAAGTGCCACAGATGAAGGCTTCTGCAGGGAGACTATTCTGGCTTCCAGTACAAGTCTGAGGCTTGGAATAGTCTGTCCAAGGCTGTATCCAGTGCAACCAGTACCTCACAAACTGGAGAACACTGTAGGCACCATTTCAATGAGCTAAAAAGGTGCAAGAGGGATACACTCAACCAGTGGATGGACGTGTTTCAGACTAGCAACATCCCACAATTTTGCAAATATGCTAATAAAGAGAACTTATAAATAGAAAGCTAAATATAGGCAGGATCGGTATATATAATGCTCTTATGTTCTCTTATTTTCATTTTACAGCCAAGTCTGAAATAGTTGTGACTAGACAAGCCTATTAGATAGCTATGGATCTTTTCTACCTCCCTCCTGCAGATCCCTGTATTGTTTTCCCTTTGTTCTTCCCACTGTCTGCTCTCCATTTCACCACTTTCCTATCTACCCCATTTTAACACCGATAATCTGGTAAAAAAATAGAGTCACACACAACACTCATTAGTACCAACTCCCTCCAGTGGAGCCCTTCACTGTTTGCATGGAGTCTGGCATGGCGCACCAATGCCCAGTGATGGTGAATGGCTCTTCTGTAGTGTGGTTACCTCAGTCAACACACAGTAATACATGGTGAATGTGGTGTATGCTACAATTTCATTGAATTATCACTACTTATATAAAAATATTACATACACCTGGATTTAAACCCTATATCATCTGGGCTCAAAAAGAAATGTCTCAATGCATTTACATCTGCTGCCACAGAGTCAGCTAAGCAGCAGGCATGTTTTGTCCCCTCAGTAATGAGAACTTTCAGAATTTTAGCAGTGAGGCTCACATTTGTGCACTGCTTAACTACTTGCAAACAGGGAAAGCGTAAGAAATATGTATTTCATATGCGCAAACCCGCTGCTCAGCAGTGCACTTTGCAAATCGAACTCTAGCATGTATTATTTCTGTTTACTGTCCAT
Source organism: Protopterus annectens (assembly GCF_019279795.1). Classification (NCBI taxonomy): domain Eukaryota; kingdom Metazoa; phylum Chordata; order Ceratodontiformes; family Protopteridae; genus Protopterus; species Protopterus annectens. The sequence continues at coordinate 33,577,930 of NC_056726.1, forward strand.
TTAGTATTCATCTCATGACACTACATGTGGAAAGCCAATCAAATTGAAGGTTCTATCTAAGAAAAGGACACATGTTTACAATGCAGCCATGTGTTACCTCTCCCAATGCACTGCAACTTTGGGCTCTCGGTACTTGTTCACAAATATATTAACTGCACTTACATAAATGAATAAGTGTTGTCTTATATACACCATGCACATCTTTAAAATGACAATACACATTCAGATTTTCCAGCACTTGTAGTAATGTGAACACCTGTTTGCAGATAGTTTTTAAAGCTGTCTCTTAAAGTATACCTGCACAATGGAAACACAGCCACCAAATAATATACATTGCACACTCATCAATCTGGTAAACTGCATAACTTTAATGTCTTGACAGCTGTACATGGGTAACTAGCCATTTTGTGCAGGCCTCCCAACATCCACTGCTGATGTCATCCACTATAAGTTGTCCTGCACCCTTATAAAAGTCAGACTTGTGCTGTGGCACTTGTGTAAAGTACAGAGTTCTGTAGTGTGCATACTTATGTAAGGGTTCTGTTCTCACTGCAGTCAACTGGGAGGTGTGTGTGTGTGTGTGTGTGTGTGTGTGTATCTATGTAGTCAGAGGAGCATATGGCTGTATCCTACAGTTACCACTCCATTTCCATGGTTTGCTAATATTTTGACACTTGCACATGCCTACACATCCATTTCATGCAGGCCTCCCAACATCTTCTATCCAACATCCACTGCTGATGTAATGCACTATAAGTTGTCCTGCAGCCTAGAAAAAGTCAGACTTGTGCCATGGTGCTTGTGTAAAATACAGATTTGTGTAGTCTGTGTACTTCTATAAGTAGGGATTCTAATCTCACTGCAGTCAACTGGAGTAATTGGGGTTTGTGTGTGTGTATGTGTTTATGCACTTGGTTGACATTAGGCAGAGTGTTTTACACCAGTATATGGAAGCACTGCTATTACCGTCTTCTCCTCACCAAACATTGATGATGTCATCATCTATAAATTGCTGTCTGACACTCTGCAATTTAGACTTGAGCTGTAGCATTTGCCTTTAATACAGACTTCTGCAGTCTGTGTATTTAGATAGGTAGGGGTTCTGTTCTCACTGCAGTTAACTGGGGTGTGTATGTTTGTGCACTTGCTTGATATTAGAGAGAGTGTTTTACACCCACATATGGGACACTGCTATTACCATCTACTCCTCACCAGATATTGCTGATGTCGTCACCTATAAACTGTTATCTGACATTCTCCATGTCAGACATGAGCTGTGGTCCTTGCTTTAAATACAGAGTTCTATAGTCTGTATACTTAAATTAGTATGGGGTTCTGTTGTCACTGCAGGCAGCTGGTGTGTGTTTGTGCACTTACTTGACATTAGAAAGAGCATGTTATACCAGCATGTGGGAGACTGGTATTACCATCTTCCTGTCATCAGACTCTGCTGATGTCATCAGCTGCAGCGGAAATGCAGATATGCAGTATTCCCATCAGGGTAGGATCAGAAACTGCCCTGTAGGCCTTGCACAAGTCACCACATCCTATACTCATTTATTTATTTTTATTTATTTATTTAAAATTTGTTGACTGGGAAAGTCTGACTAGGACAAAGCCTATTTTCAGTGGAGGCCCAGGAAGAAACACTCCAGATGCATGTCTTTGGAATGTGGGAGGAAACTGGAGTACCCAGAAGAAATCCATGTGACAGGGAGGACATGCAGACTCCACACCAAAAGCACCCCAGCCAAGAATTGAACCAGAGAACCAAATCATGTGAGGCAACAACGTTAGCATTTGCAGCACTGTGTCCCTATATGACACTGATTACAGTGGTAGGGCTTTCAGTCTATCCACATATATCATGGCATAGTTTGTTGGCCCTGTTTTTACTTCGTGAGAAACCCCTGTGGTGTCTCCAGCTGCTGCAGGTGTCTGGTGAGGTTCAAGTACAGTGCTGTAATATCATCCTCAGATCTAGCCTGACTTATGAGCTGTGCAACATAGCCTTTCCATATTGCTGTGGATACTTTGGTCAAAGTTCAGATTGCTGTGTGCCTTTCCAGGTCTTGCATCACTGGATTTCAGCATAAGGAAAGTGTTGTCAATGCTGTGATTAGCAGGGAATTCCACTTTGCAGAAGGTAAAAATAATGACACATTTTTGTGTTTATTTGTAGACTGGCACCAATTACTTGTCTGTGTTATCCACTCCTGTAGTATGTTATCATCATTGTTGGAGCCAAAAAGTGCACCCAATATGCAAGAATCAGCAAAGCCAAAGGCCATATACTTTAGCCTGGACTATCAAGAAATAGATTCCAAACAATAAAAGGCCCAGCACATATCTCTAGGGTATGCCAATGGTGACAGCTCTATTTGTAGAGATTGACTCACCAACTTTCATAATATGTAGGTGATATGCACAGTCTTACCTTAATCCAGGCCTATCACACAGAATCAATGAGCTGTGACAACATCAAAGATCACCTATAGCATGACTCAGAGAATACACCTACCTGACATGGTTGCATACACACTTCAACAGACCCTCCAGATGGACTATGTTCTCATAGAAGGGTGTACATCAGCATGCAGCCATCTGAGCTGGGGCAGGACAGCACCTGATGCATGCATGTATAGTCACATCCTGATTATACTCATCTGTGTGGTAGATTAACATGTCAGCATGGACCTTTTTGAAATGGACACTAGTAATATCCTGACTGTGTGCAACAGACATGTGTGAGTTGATAATGCTACATCCATGTCTGTTATATCTGTCAGATGCCCTCAGAGAGGTCATTGAATGCATGCATGAAGAGATGCCCTCAAAGAGGTCATTGAATGTATGCATGAAGACAACACTATCATCCTGTGGAACTTCACCAGGCCAAGCCATTTGACAAATCCATACTGAGGTGTTTACTCAGCACTGTCAGATGTGGCCATAAACACCTATATCACCAAGTGGGTAGACCATTGGATCACAAATGTGGCATCTAAATATGTTGAAATGTGTAAAGTGACCTATATCTTTGGTCCACTGATCAGGTCCCTCCATCAGGGCTGTCTGAAATGCCCTTTTCTGTCCATTATTTAGGTCACAGATGTCATGAATGACAGACACATCCTGTATCCTAAAAGCTGTCTTCAGGAGTACAGATTGTGGACAATCATTGACTCCAACTGTGATATTAGTATAATACAGACAGTATCAACACACACCAAAGATGTATGCCACAGGCATGACAACACATGAGATGAAACAAAAACATGGAGGGATTTGTTACAATATGAAAACAAACACACAACCCAAGGATAATGTAGGCATCACATCCTATAAGCAGACAAATTGGTATGTGACTTGTGTCCTGGGATAGATGATATGTGGAACACCCAACAGTATGTGGCAACAGTGGTGACTACTCACTTGTATGTAACACAGCTACTGAGTACATGCAGGACATCCACATCAAAAGCCATAATGCCGCCATAGGTCATAGCCTTCATCACACCAATAACCGAGTACAATGAACCCTTTTTCAAGTACCTCCCTACATATCTTCCAGTGATGTGTAACTGAGGTGTACCACCTTTGCATCAGTGGGCATACCTAGGTATCCTTTTTGTTGTAATAACAGTAATGTCTGATGGTAAATACCAGATGCATGTATGATACCTGTTCCGACAGTGTGGATTTTGCCATAGATATATATTATATTTGTTTATAGATGGCATGCACAGCAGTCAACTAGCCTGCATTGATCATAATGTCACATACAAGTACAGCATTGTGCCTCCTAACACCTCCAGCAGATGTTTGGTGTCAGGACAGTGTGCTTGATTACCCTCATAGATTGCTGACATGTTGTAATAGTTGTACAAGTATGTTCATGCAGAACCATCTATGATCACTCAGAATCACATATGTTATGTCAGAGACATGGATCACTGGTGGTATTATTCTGATATTGTCCATGACTGTGCTTGGTTATTTTACTGTTGTCCATGAGCCTGTAACTGTGTACCACTTGTTGAAGACTTCTACTGACATTACAGCCATATTCAGACAAGTCAGTTTGCACAGTTTCTCAATATGCACCCGATCCCAATTGTATACAATATCCCTAATAGATGTCCTCTCCATTGTTCATGTAAGGATGTTACATGACAAAGATGACATCTCCACTGTTAAGTCACCTTGTCTGACATCCACATCCTACACATTTTCACTGTGTAGTCCACACTGTACCATGTCAATATGTGATTAGTGTTCCTGTTACAACTGTCCTCCATTTACATGCCCTCATCCAATGCACATTATGATGTTTCATGTGTCCTCTTTCACTGTGTTCATTCCTAAAATTCATGTGTGTCCCTATTCAATACACACACTTCGCTTGATGGTTTATTTTAAATGGCAGTCCATGTACCCTTACAGATCATTTACACAACTTCTGTAAAGAATGCCTGGAATGCAATTCCACAGTACTCTGCACTGTATGCACTCTCCTGTATTGTGTTTGGACCCTATACATTACTACATCATAAACCCTGGTAATCACTGTGGCATTACACAATCCCACAAACCTAGTGTGCTCTATGGTAAATATGTTTGCTATCCGTGTTGCTTTAGACCATTTCCTGGCCTTCAACTCCAGCTATACTCTGTCACATATCGTCTACTCAGAGGCGATCTCTGCTTAACATACAATGCCATGTCAAACCCAGAGCTGGTGGACATGCAACTCTTAGAGAAATCCCAATCATTCAGAGACACACGCTCCAGGGATCAAAACCTTGTCACCACAATAAACAAAACATGCTGGAGGGATAGGTTCCTGACCCAGAGACTCCCCAGACTCTGGAATAGACTGCCCATACATGTCAAGCAGAGCGCCTCACTGGCCCTCTTCAAAAGGAACCTTGATGATTGGATGGGAGAAAGGAAATTCTCCCCGGGGATCATGTCAGTCACCATGCTAGACAGGGGGCCCAGGGAAGTAAATAGTGTAGGAAGAAATAGCCAGGGAAATGTTATGGCTAGGCTTGTATAGGCCCTAGAGCCGATAGCCTAGTACCAACCTATGAACACTGTTGCCAACCACAAAACTTTGCTCGTTTATGTTTAAACATGCTGAGCAGCATGAATATTAATCACCGCTGCTGCTCAACATGTATGAATATTAATCACCGCTGTTGCTCAACATGCAAACACCTAAACTCCTTGTAGGCTTCACTTGAAGCCTACACAGAGTTTATCGAATCCTACTGAATGCCTTATACATTGGGACATTTAGTGTAGGAAATGATGCAGTTAAGCATAAGGACATTAATGCAGAAAATAATGATACAGTGGTTAACTTTAAATGCAGTAACTTCTTCGATACTAATAATGAATTTAATGAAACAAATGAAACTATTTTAAATGAAACATTTACAGTTCTTCCTCAACATTATTTTAATTTTTAATCTGAGCAAGCACACATTTAACAGTACTGAACAGAGAGTTTTAAAACAGGATCTAATATTTGTGGAAAGTTAACACAATAATTTATTTAATACAATATGTGATTTTAAAACATATGTAAGAGCTATTTTTTTCTGCACATTCATGCTACCACACCATGCCTTCTAGTCTGTTATTTCTCACACTCGTCATACTGCCTACCCTCCATATCACATAACTTTTTAATTGGTTTCTTCTGGACTCCTTTCAGCAGCTTGATATTGACCCTCCTCCACTGCAGACAGTACTCCAGACGTGGCCAGAACAGACATAGTAAAGTGACAGCCTTACTTCTTTTATCTTCCCACTGAGGAAACATCAAATCATTTTATATAATCTGTTGCCATACTAACTACACTCAGATTTCAGCAACAGTATTACTACCAAACCTAATACTTCACATGGCACTGTACTTTGTACTTGTCTGCAGTAAACTCCAGTTGTCATCTACCTCTATCCTTATATCCCCCCCCCCCAATTTCTATCTGTGTCATCAGCAAAGAAGCTGATCCAGTTCTCTATTTATTCAGATTGCTGGAAATTAATACAATGTAGAAGAATTCTCCCAGAACTGACCAGTGCAGTACTCCCCCAATCATTTCCCTCATTCCTGACAATGTCCCTCTTACATCACTATGCTGTGCCCTATCTTTCAGCTGCATGTTGTCCAGCACCTCACTCTTAATCCTGTTTCAGTACTTACTGTTTTTAAAACAGTCTCTGCTGCAATGCAGAGTCAACTGCTTGGAATATGCCTAGCTAGACCATGCCTACTGGTAACCTATACTAAATACTCCTTTAACACAGTCACAAACTGGATAGGTTCAAGTGACAGCTCTTTTCTGCCAAGCATCAATGTCACATATCCTGTCCTCCAGAAGAGCACCAAGTCCACTGGTCAGAATTTCCTGCTCATTATGTTCCCTGCCTCCATTATAAAGCTAACGAGTATGTAAGTTCCTAGATGTCTGTGCTCCATCATTCTCACAATCAAGGCCCCTTTGTCTACTATCCTCCAGCACTGCAATGGCCTATGATTGGCTAAAGATGTCTACCCTATGATCTGCTAGAATATATATCAATGTCTGAGCACCTTAGGAGAAAGGTTAACTGTACAGAGCTTTATTTCACCATTAGTGCAGATATTTCCCTTTCTGTCTGTTTAGCCTTTTCCCATTCTATCCAAGTGTTCATGCAATGCACTATGTGCTCATCTCTGTGTCCCTTCCTTTTCTTTCATGAAGGCTAAGGTAAGGTGTTTACTCAGTATCACTGCTCTATCACACTTTCCTGTAATTCTGCTAAACCATTGCTGAGGCTGTCCAGATCTATTCATCTCTTACTTCTTTGTGGCATCTACCTAAAAAAAATATGTACCTTTTATTGACCCTTTTTGCCAATGCTTTTCTGATTTGTTTCTTTACTGCCATCACATCATGTGTACTTTGCTTTGGTTAGGAGTGCATACAGAATGCCTTTATTTTAGATGCAATATAGTACCACCAGTCTGAACTCATGGTCCATGACCTCATCCATCTCCTACTCCCTTTCTGTACTTAAAACTGGAATATCTTACTCTGCCATGGGCAGAGTGAAGTCACCCCTGAAAATGTTTTTTTTTCTCCTGCACTGCTTCATTATTCTATCTCCAAGTTTTTCATCTTCCTTTCCTTATGTGTAAATGAAGAAATATAATGCAAGAATTAACTTGAACTCCTTCACACTTTGACTTTAACCAACCAGATGTCCTTCTGTACCTTCCACCCTTGCCTGCTTTCTCACTCCATTCATAACATGGTATTCTGCCTCCCTTCACAGCTGTCTCATACATAAATCATTGATCCCACCTCAGTTCTTCCCTACCCTTTAATTTCCAAGCAAACCATAGCCTAGAGTCTAGCATCTCTGTGTTCCTTCCTATTGTGCTGCTGAATAATGTTTATGTGATGGAAGCACTGTCCACCCACCACTAATGCATCAAAGCTTACATCTGCACATCTTCCTTTCTAGAACTTCTGAACTACAATGTAAGTTGTCTTTTCCCCCTTCCTTTACTATGTCCTTTGTTCTCTCCTTCCCCCATTGCCTCAGTACCTACTTCTCTTCTGCTTTGGTGACACCCCTCCCCCTTACATATTATTGTAAAGGTTTAAGCATGGAAGCATACCTTTCTAGCAAACATACCTGTTTCCACTAATTCTCCTTCATTCTTTTACCAGCCACAGACCATTATCCTTTGACTACTGTCACAGATGGTAGCTATATTCCATATCCTAAAAAGAAAGACGTTGCACCCACCAGGGCAGATTCAATAAAAGAACTTCCAAAAACACCACAAAGTCCAGCAGTTGTATCACCAAAGGTAAATTCACCACAGGATTTTATTAAACAGGCAAACAGGTACAGACTAAGCACAATAAAATGCTTTCGCCAAACAATTCGGCTTCATCAGAGTCATAACACAGAACCAACATACACTTGAGTTTAAATAACATATTCACAGCTACAATTGGATGAAACAAATACCTCCCCCCACATTAATTAAGACCAATAAAATTTATTAACAAGTAAATATTACTAAAAACTACTTTTTACAAATTGACTGTTACATTTAAATACATAAATATATTATTATTTTAAAAAATCCTTCTCTTAAAAACACCTCATTCAAAAACTATTTGATAGTTATTGTTGAATCTAATTTATATAAATACAATAACAACTAAATAAACTAATGAAACTCATATTGATTTACATTTAGCCCCCCTAAAAATAATTACTATTTGCCTTTTAAATCTGTTGAGATCTAAGTTTTAAAATAGGTTTTATAGAAATGTGGTCATTTAAACCTGGGGGTCTACAGGCGTCTAATCTAATTTGCCATTCTGTCTCTAAAGCCCCCACCCTATTGACCACATCTCCACCTTCCCCACAATCAATCACACGACCTATGACAAAAAACAAAATTTTTTTAAAATCTATACATTGTGTACTGTGCAGATAAAGTGCATTGTGCAAATCCTTCTTTTTAATTGACCTTAAATGTTCAGAAATCCTATCCCGAAGCCTCCTAATAGTTTTACCTACATAGTAGGCATCACAAGAGGAACACGAGGCCAAATATACTAGATTTTTGGTACAACAATTACACTGTCCAGGACATTTTATGGTGTACTTATAACCTTCTACACAAACATATGAACCTTCGTTCACATACCTACACCATCTACAAAATCCACATTTTTTCATACTCGACCTGTAATTCTTTGTATTTTTCTTTTCTAAAATTCCTTTCAGATTCTCCCCTCTACTATACACAATGTTAGGTCCTTTACCCAAAATCTTTTTGACCTCTTCACTGAAGGAGAGGTTCCATGCTCCCTTCATCATTTCATCATCTCGGTTATTCCACAGGAGGAGGGCTTAGAGATGTTTTCTGAAGCAATGGTTAAAAGTGGGCTATTTAATGGACAAAAGGTAAACTTCCTTTTACAACTGATGGAAGTGGTGTTGAAAAATAACTCTGTAGCATTTGAAGGTGATCTTTTCCAACAGGTTTTAGGAGTTGCCATGGGAGCGAAATGTGCCCCCTTGTTTGCGAATGCAGTGTTATTGACCTGGGAGAGAGAGCACATTTTTACCTCTAGCAAATACATGGAGAAACTTCTTATGTATAATAGGTTTTTAGACGATATACTGATTCTATGGAAGGGTGACCAGGACTCAGCAAGTGAATTTGTTGATTATTTGGGGAGAACAACAAACTTTTTGAAATTTACATTTAATTGGAAAAAGGAATGTATTAATTATTTGGATGTGTTGATCTGTAAAGGTGAGGGGGGTTTCACAAGTAATATCTATAGGAAGGAGAACTATTCCAACTCTCTTTTACATTTCAAAAGTTGTCACCCATTTCATCAACGTAAGGGTTTAATTAAGGCCCAAATGGTCAGAACCTCTAGATTGGTTAGTCAGGAGGTAGTTTTTAAGGATGAAATGTTCAAACTTGTTGGAATGTTTCTAGATCGTGGATACCCTTTGAAGCTTTTACTTAGTGTAAAAAGAGATGTACTCAGAGAAAGAGGAGGCAAATATGCTCCGATTTTACTGGGTGGAGTGACTACAAGAGAGGAGGAGGAAGTCATGAAGGCTGAATTGGCAGAAGGTGTACGTCTAGTGGTAAAATATAACTGTATGGCACCTAAAATTATTGAAATGATGAAGGGAGCATGGAACCTCTCCTTCAGTGAAGAGGTCAAAAAGATTTTGGGTAAAGGACCTAACATTGTGTATAGTAGAGGGGAGAATCTGAAAGGAATTTTAGAAAAGAAAAATAAAAAGAATTACAGGTCGAGTATGAAAAAGTGTGGATTTTGTAGGTGGTGTAGGTATGTGAACGAAGGTTCATATGTTTGTGTAGAAGGGTACAAATACACCATAAAATGCCCTGGACAGTGTAATTGTTGTACCAAAAATCTGGTATATTTGGCCTCGTGTTCCTCTTGTGATGCCTACTATGTAGGCAAAACTATTAGGAGGCTTCGGGATAGGATTTCTGAACATCTAAGGTCAATTAAAAAGAAGGACTTGCACAATGCACTTTACCTGCACAGTACACAATGTATAGATTTTAAAAAAATTTTGTTTTTTGTCATAGGCCATGTGATTGATTGTGGGGAAGGTGGAGATGTGGTCAATAGGGTGGGGGCTTTAGAGACAGAATGGCAAATTAGATTAGACGCCTGTAGACCCCCAGGTTTAAATGACCACATTTTTTATAAAACCTATTTTAAAACTTAGATCTCAACAGATTTAAAAGGCAAATAGTAATTATTTTTAGGGGGGCTAAATGTAAATCAATATGAGTTTCATTAGTTTATTTAGTTGTTATTGTATTTATATAAATTAGATTCAACAATAACTATCAAATAGTTTTTGAATGAGGTGTTTTTAAGAGAAGGATTTTTTAAAATAATAATATATTTATGTATTTAAATGTAACAGTCAATTTGTAAAAAGTAGTTTTTAGTAATATTTACTTGTTAATAAATTTTATTGGTCTTAATTAATGTGGGGGGAGGTATTTGTTTCATCCAATTGTAGCTGTGAATATGTTATTTAAACTCAAGTGTATGTTGGTTCTGTGTTATGACTCTGATGAAGCCGAATTGTTTGGCGAAAGCATTTTATTGTGCTTAGACTGTACCTGTTTGCCTGTTTAATAAAATCCTGTGGTGAATTTACCTTTGGTGATACAACTGCTGGACTTTGTGGTGTTTTTGGAAGTTCTTATATTCCATATCCTTCCTCAGTGTCTTGTTTGCAGATTTTGGTAACCCATCTAAGACTATTACCACTAGCCCCCTATCCTGGCATCTCTCTCACCTCTCCATCGCACTGGTTGTTACAACCTGTCTCAGTTTAAATTTCTACCAATTTTTTGGATTTCTAATACCATGACGGAAATGGACCCCATTCCCAAGTCAGGGTATAATTAAAGTTCATAAAATATTGTTTCAATCTTTGATATTATTCAAAAGTGTTCTTTGCAGCATCTGCGATGTGCCCATAATTGACTCCTTCTGCAATTCATACCAAGTTACATGTACTGGTAACATATCGAAATATGACTGTAGATTCTTTTTTTACTAGAACCATTGCTCTTACTACTATTGGAACAGTCTGGGTATCTTTCTTCCACATTGATCTTGTTTCTGTCTGCAAATCCTGATATTTTATTACTTTGTGTCTCTTTGTACATAAGACACTGTAATCACTAGGTGCAGCAATTTCAATGCTCAATACATCTTTAGTCTTTTTTCATGGACTACTATATTTGGTTTTCTTGCATCTATTTTTTGTACTGTTGGTAATGGGTGTTCCCATGTGATGTACACTTTATCATTCTCTATAGTGCTCTGTGGTTCATGTTTACAACTATTCTCAGACACTACTGTATTGTTGTGTTCGCACAATGTCCAGGGCAATAGTCTTGCCACATTATAATGCTTTTCAGTGCACAGGCCTTCTGCCATGAGTGTACCACTACCAGCAACAAGATGTGTAACTGTTTCCAATTCTTTTTTTTTTTTTTTTACAGAACCTGCATTTGTCTGCTTCTCCCACTTGTTCAACAGACTTTGTAAACCACTGTGTATGCAGATAACTATCTTGGGCCGCCATTATTAACCTTTCATCTTTTGGCTTCAATTCACCTCTCCTTAATCATCCCTGCATCAAATCCTGATCAACATGAGGTTGTTCCAGAAGATCGCTATACTTGCCACTATATGTATGGCTTTTCCACATTTCTTTCCTTCTCATTTGATCCTTCTCCTTATATTCTTTCTTTTGTTTTTGACACATTCAGTTGCTGCCTGATTTTTCTCTACTTCTGTTTTGATTTCCATTCCACAACTAAGCAGTGATGTCATCTTATGCTTCCTCTCCTTATGTTTTAGAATGCTCACTATGTTAGGATCTGATGATGTCAGCAGATATCCATGCAGTGTCCCTACTGTAGATCTATATATGTAATCATTTCAAGAGGCCCATACCTCCTCCAGAAAAAGGAATATATCATCTGAGAAGGTATTAGCCACTTGCAATTGTGCTTTTGAATCGTCATCTGATGAACTATACAGTATTAAGTCATCCACAAAAAGCAGATGAGAAGTTGTTAAGCAAGGTTGTTTTCTGTGAGCCAAATTGTAACCAAGACCTGATCTGTTAAGTAAACAGCTTACTGAGTTAAGGACAAGACAAAACAACAGTGGTGACAAAAAATCACCCTGTAATATCCCCCATTTTAATTTTTATCTCTGTTACAATTTACCCTTTGCCATGGCTTAGCTGCAAAGTGGTTTGCCACTGATTCATGGTCACTGAAATGTATGATCAATGCAGGATGTATCGTATACATCTACAAGCATTCCTTTATCTATGAATGTCAGATGCTTTCAAATGAGATTTTTGTAATTTATCCAAGCCATAATTATGGATTCTTCCCCTTTTTTGCAATGATCTATTATGGCTATATTTAGCAACAAACGATCCTTTGTTCAATATGACTTTGTTACCCTTTTGTTCTATTGTCATGACTGCATTTTTTCTAAATGACTATAACTTCTGTCTGCATCAATTCCAGATTAAAGTTTGTACATCATCAGAAGGCAAGTTATTGGTCTATAGTTTTTAGGGTGGCTTACACGCTCACTCTTAAGGAGGAGTATTATTTTTCCTGCTGTTAACCAGGTTTGCATCCGTTAAGGATATGCGCTTAAGCAATTCTTACTCTGGGCTAAATTTTTTAGTAAAGATGTTAATACTTTTAATCAGAAGTTAGGTACTACATCTGGGCCAGGGGATTTTTTAGTTAGGAACTTTTTTGTTTCAAATTCTTTGGCCACCACTTCATCCCATGTCATATCCTGTACATTTGAAGTCCTTCCTGTTTCTTTTAATTTTTCCGTCCATTCATCATCTCTGTTATGCTCTACAGGGTCTTCATAACTATTTCTCCAAATCTAGTTCTTCATTTGTTGGTGGTGTTTATATTCCTTTTGCTCTGTTTACCAGTTTTCTATAAAACATTTTTTGGATCATCAATGAATTGCTTATTTTGTACTATTCTTTTATATTTATCTTCATATTGTTTACATTTTTCTGCCTGTGCTGATATCTTCAGTATATTATTTGCAATAGTATTAAATCAAGCAACTCTGTCCTCAGATCATTTTCTTGTAAAGAGAGAACACTTTCTTTGCTGTCTGTTTCTTGCAGGCATTCTAGAGAAAGTTCCAGAGCATCTTCCTGTAACATATCCTCTTCAGCTGCATCCTGCATCACCTTCTGCTCCTTCATACAGGGTTCATTAGCCCATCACTCCACCACATTGCCTGTATTAGAGTTGCTACTCTTTCCTGCTCCTTCCTTTTCTTGCTGGGCAAATTAAACTGAACGTTTGTACCAGTTTCCTGCTGAAGGCTCCAGAGCATCATCATTGGGGAAGTCATCAGATTCCTTGGGTTCCACTTGTTTTTCCTTAGTTTGGGGGATCCTTGTTCCATCATGCTATGTCATTACCTGTGTTGGATTTTCTACACTAAATCCTTTGCTTTGCAGGTGATCCATAACTTCCATTTCTATTTCTTTAACTTCTCCATTATTAATCTTCCTTTCCACTTTCCTACTCTGTTTTAGTATTTTTTGTATTGTGAAATTCTCCATAGCCAGGTGTCCCTGCCTGTATTTCTCTTCAAATATCTTTTGTGCTGCTTTTTTGTATTGATCAGTTTTACTTTCTCTTTTGCATAAATATTGCACTATATCAAGTCTCTGTTTCTTTCCCATGTTCATATTTCATCTTCAGATATCTCCTGCCCCACCTGTTTCTCCTTAATTTGGAAACTCATTGCTCCATCATGTTATAACATTACCTGTCTTGGATTTTCTATACTAAATCATTCACTTCACAACTATTCCATAACTTCACTTTCTATTTAACATCTGACTTACCAAGCATCTGTTCTACATTTCCCTCATTGTTTTGATTTTTTTGTATTGTGAAATGTTCCATATATATCGGTAATTTTGCCTGTACTTCTCTTCAAATACTTTCAGAGCTGCTTTTTTGTATTGATTAGTTGGCTTTCTCTTTTGCATAAATATCATTTTTATATCTTTAGAAAATCTCTGTATTTTCTTTATATTTTTACACTTCATCTGACACTTCTTTTTCCAGGCAGCCCAACGTTTCTTCACTCTGTAATGTTTTTTTTATGGATCTGTTCTATTAATTAATGCAAATTTGTATTTGAAGCTTTTGATGGTTTTTCTTTCCTATAATTTCTTTCTTAATCTTTCTAAATAACTTCTACCTGTAAATTCTGTGCTTTTCCATAACAGTACCAGTACATAATTGTATCCTTATACTCAATAGTCTATTCTGTCATCTTTATAGCTCTTTTTTGGCCTGCCAGTTTTTCTGTTTTTGTGGGACACTACTTCCTTCTACAACAGGGGAGACATCTTCTCCCGAGCCTGGCCTAATCCCAATGTAGGAATGTTTCCATGTCTTGAGGAGTCTACACTGCCATTTTTCCCAGTCCTGACATTGGTGTGCACACTAGGATTGGCCACTTGTTTATCCTGGGACTTGTGCACCCAATTTCTCTCCATGATATATGCAATATAAGATACAGTGTTGTTCTGGTGAGATTTGAGGAAAACAGGGTCCACCATGTGAAGGTATTCACTAAGATTTGAGGATGATCTCAGTTCCAGCAATACTACTCTCTTTCTGATTTCATCCTCTCTCCATCTGGACCACTCCTCTAATAATGCTAAGTGAAGAAAAAGCAAATGATCTATTCCCCCAAATAGGTTACCTTCTTGGGTACCACTTCCCATGCCTTACTAAGTCTAAATCCTGAAACATATTCAGATATAACATGGTCCTTACTGTCACTCATCAGAGACAATTAAATGCTATTGGTGATTACATTTTCAAGCACAAAAACTTCAGTGTTCCCACAATGTCACACCTTCATTTCTCAACCCAGGTGGCTACCTACTAATCTTCTGCCCTTTCTACTTCACTTGTGCAATTCCTACTCCTCCTCGCTGCCCATACAGAAACTTCACTCTCTCTCCCTCTCTCCACTGTATCTGATCCCCCTTTCCATCCTTTATATACTCATAGGAACAATACTAGGCAAGTGATCATAGGAACCTTAAGAAATCTAGCCATACACACTTTTTAAGTAAACAAATTTAGAAGTCCTTGCCACCATTTATAAGTACTTATCAGTGCCTACCTCCGAATCAAGCAGGGCTGTACATGATAATCCTGGTCTAAATTTGTGTTGACCCACCTGATTATCAAGACTATCTTTATAGGCAAACATTAATACTTTGCACTTCCTGTAGTGCTAACTTATTCCATACGCTGGGAATACATTGAATTAGGAACCTATCCCTCCAGTAAGTCCTGTTTATTTGTTGGTGTAAGTTTGGGTACCTAGTACAAGTGTTTGATATATTTGCACTGAAACAGTAGGTAAAATAAGATTCCATCTTTTTTTACAAACCCTACTTATTGTAAATTACTTTTTTCTCCCTCTTTGGTTATAGCTCTTAGGTCCATCCATATTTACGTTGCCTACATCCCCTCTTGTATTCTCTCCTCTACTCCATCACAATTGTGGCATCATTTTCCTGTCTCATTCCTCAGCTGTTGCTCAGGTTCCAAACTCACATTCGGTATTCCTGTATTACAACATTTCTGAGTACCAAGACATGAGGCATACACAGACACCCAGATACAGAGATATTTTCCAATTAAGTTTTATTCACAAGTGTCAAGACCCAGCCAGTCGTGTGAATCGTGCCATTAATTTACTTCCAATATCTTTAAGTTATACTAAATACCCCTTCTATTAGAAATAAAAATATATGTCATGTATACGTCTACATTATATGTTTTACATATTGATTTAGTGTAATGCTAACAGTCTAAAACTAGCAAGTCAAGAGACAAGTAAACACAATAAGGCAAAGAAAAATATAGACATGTATCAATATTATGTACAGTCTCCATATGTGATCTTTTTAATACGTCTACCCAACTAGCACAGCAGGTACTGTCTTAAGATGATTTAGCACTACCTTCAACAGCAGCATCTGGAGAGCAAGATAAAGCTTCTATGGATGTACAGTTTGTAGGTCTTGTAGTTGACTCCATATCTCCAGATCTCATTCTAGTGGGGCAAGTTTAGTTGACATTTCAGATACAATGCCTCACAGTACTAGAATAGCACTGTCCATCCGAGTTTGAAAAATGCTCCTGGTATGGAATCTTTAGCAAATGTTTACAGTTTCTTATGTACAACTGTAAATCTTTACCTTGAACTATGCATGATCTTAGATGTGACATTATCAACTACTATTGCTTGACTCTGATACCTGTGACAAAATGTATTGTCTAGTAGCACTGGCCCTTTCTCATCCTATACAAAATATAGATAGTACTAATTATGTTTTAATTGACTTTATGTGAAAAGGTTTTATATTCTATTCTATTCTGTGGAACTAATATGAAGAAAGCTGGAAGTTTTGATCTCAGCCTTGTTCACATTAATGGCTGCAAAGAAGCTAGTCCTATAGCTTGTAGCAGAATGTGTTCACAGTGTTTTGAGCAGCTTAATTAGTATGATGGCATATCCTTGCATCATACCATCACTGATTAAAATGTCCTTAATGTTTTAGATACAATCTAGACCTACAATCATAATCAACTGCAGTGAGGTGAAAGTCTTCTGGAGCCACTGAAATGTCAAACTGTAGTCACAGATATCTGCATCTAACCAACAGAGCACTGCAAGTACACAGTTCAAAGGTTATCCAACTGAATTTGTCAAATTCCTAGATTTCCTTCTAACTCTTAGAAAAATCTTTGCACCAGGTTCATTGGGAACTACTTTCCCTGATGTTAGTAAAACGAGTGTTGTCTCAGGATCCATTTGCTAATGTGTTGCTTCAAAATAGTTACCATAATGTTAACTCATTAGGCTGAGTCTGTTTAGCTGTGACTCCATGTAACTCTCTTCGTTTAAGATCTTGTTCTGCCTTTTTTCACAGCTTTAGACACTTGACACAGAATATGTATCACTGATAACAGCCTTTGGTGATGGTTTAACATAATACTCAGGTTACAACATCTTAGACCTTCAAATAAATCAGAATAATTCTGGTTGAAATGGCTGTCTACATAGAACTGTTCACAAAAACCCTATAAAACGAAAATTAAATAAACTACAACAAAAAAGAAAAAAGGTACCAACGCAGACCAACAGAAATGTTTAAAATACTTTACTTGCTTTCTCTTGTTAGCGCTTTCATGCGGACAATGACCACACTTCTTCAGACAAGTTCAGACAAAAACCCTATACAAGTATGCTAATAACTGCATAGAAGCATCCATGCCCATCAGGAATAAAAACAAAACTAACTCAAAAAAGAAGCCACCATGGTGGAATTACAACATCAATAGGCCGTATAGCAGAAGGAAGAAAATCATGGCAAAAATTAGGAGTTGTAGGATAAAAGTGCTCTCATCCAACTAAACAAAAAACTCAAGGGACAAATAACGTCTACCAATACCAAATCTGTGGTAAACTTAGCCTCCAAGGTGAAGAACAACCACAAGTTATTCTTTAGCTATGTCCACAGCCTAAAGGCAATGCACAATTGTGCATAGAGCTGATTGTTAATGTAGCCACCCATACTGTGACAGAAGATTTATAAAATCTGCAAATCCAGTTCTACCTTTACATCTCTCTCGCTCTCCCTAAAACTCCTTCAGGAAATATCATCAAATAGAAGACCCTCTGCTATCACTACTGGACAGGCCCTTGATGCTCTCTCTAAAGACAGCAATGCTGCAGATGGACCCAGATAATATCCCATGTTGCCTTCTAAATAGCATGAAGCATGACCTATAAGGCTCTCTGGAATCACTATTCAACTGTAGCCTCCAAACATGTTTTGTGCCTCACTACTGGAGAACAGCAACCACCATCCCTTTGCACAAAGGTGGGCAATCTACAGACCCTGGAAACTCTCACGTGTAAAGCCATGGAAAGAATTATACGGAAATGATCAATAATGACAGAGAAAACCTCCAGACACTGGACCCAACCATTTTGGTTTCATCAAGTTCAGGTCATGCCTAATCAGCCTGTGAACATTTTTTTAGGTCACCAACGCAATGAAGAAAGGCAAAATGGTTCACACTGCCTACCTTGACTTAGACAAAGCATTTGACACAATACCCCAGTCAACATTGTTGATAAACTCAACAGATTATGTATAAACCCTTACACCATCTGTTGGATAGCCATCTGACTCACAGATAGGACCCAGGCAGTTAGAATTGTGTAGTCCACCTCTATAAAAATGATAGTTACAAGGAGAGACCCTCAAGGATTGATCCTGGGACTGTTCCTTTTTGACATGTATTTCTCTGAGTCAAGGTCAATGGCAAGGGCCTCTGGCTGACCAAATTTGCAAACAACTGCAAATTAGGAGCAGTCATAGAATCCCCAAAATTAATGTTCTCCGGGAAGGGCTAACACAGACAAATAAACACCAAGAAATGCATAATAGCATCCTTTGGGAAGGTGCCCACCCTGGTACCTATCATCCCAGGAGTCACAGGCTTGGGGACATCTATAGACAATAATTTGGCATTTAGCCATCACGTTTCCAGTAGTGAAGAAATTATTCTATATTTTGTAACTTATAAACAAAGGCATGGCATCTAGGTCCAAGGAGGTTATGGTTTCACTGTATTTATCATTCATCAGACATATCGAGTACCATGCCCTTTATGATATGTACCTAACCAGGCATATCCAACAACCAAAATTTCCACAGAGGATCCTAACTAAAAGAATACAGGGTGTACACAATATTTCCTATGCAGACTTCCTCAAAACCCTGTCCCTGTTTTTTTGTCTTTTACAGGCTGTTGAGGGGAGATAAATGCCTGACATAGAAGGAATTATCAGACACTACCTTGATGGACCCCCTGCATATTCACAAAGCAAACAGCACCAGAATTATCCAATCTAAAGCCTTAGACTTTGGCTATGATATAAATAGGGCTTGCTGAATAGGCAGGTATGTATCCCAGAGACTACCCCCTCTCTGGATCAGGTTCCATATACATGTGGAGCAGAGCTCTTCCCTAAACAAATTCAAATGCAACTTGGACAACTGGATGGGAAACAGGACATTCATCCCATGTTTGGCACCTGTTTCAAATGGACACAAGCGGCCTGCAAATGGTATATCCTACAGGCCCCTGCTTGTAATGGTTTCATCTCCCAGGCCCCTGCTTACACTTATCAGGGGTATTAGAACTTGTCAGAGATTTGAGATGCATGGCTAGGCTTAGAGGACCCCAGCAGCTGTTAGCCTAGTAGACACCTATGACATCTAGTTTGTCTGTGATGTTTGTGCTTTGTGTTTCTGCATTCACAACATTTTTCTAAAGTGTTGCCTGGTGTGATGTCTGAAATGCTTTACATTTCTGATTGTTACTTAGCTATGCTGCATTACCTAGTTCCATCTAGTTTTGCTTTAGTTTTGACAGAGCACTGGGCAAACTAGTGGAATGACTGTCCTCTAGAACTTTCTGCCTGCATCTATGAATAGGTGAACTGACCTTTCATCTCATAGTCAGATGCTTTTGTACTTATGACAGCCTCCACACCTATAGTCACTAAAGTTTGCTCACTTTGACAATATACTGCCTTTTTACCAATCCTTTTAACTGTATAGCTTGAAATCTTTCAACATTGCCTGTAGACATACAGGCATCTTTACGAAGCACCCAGCGTTGCTTTAATTGAGATTACAAACTGTATCTTTGCATATAGTGAACCACACTTACTCCAGAGGCTTAAGTTAATGCAAATTCACTTGGCTTGCAATTTAAAACCAAAATTCTGAAAGCACAGACATTATGGTACAGCCTAATCTAGAGTTACACTAAAACACAGTGGGTCAGATTCCAAAAGAGTTACTCTGAGTGTAGTCTGCCTTGATCATGAAATACCTGCTGTTAGTCCTTACACCAAAGAAAGTCACTTACGCTATCTATAAATAGGCTTGCTATAGGGGCCAGATTCCAAAAGACCTGATCTCAGCCTGCTCTCAGTGTAAGTGGTCACTTGCACTAATAGCAAGACTTTTGGAATCTGTCCCAGCTTCTCGGTTCAAACTTCTTGAAAATTATTGTTAGCATTCCCTCTCAAAGTATTTATCAAGCTCTATAAAGCAAGGGCTTTTATAACAAAGTTGTCTTTGCTTTTTTCCTGCATAGTATATGTACAAAGTTAATTTATTTTGTTCTTGTAAGCATTTCTATCTTTACATCATTATTTGTCTGTAGAACATTAATATTCTACATTTGCATTTTTTTAAAAAAACACTATCTCATAATGTACAAGAATTCTATACATTTCAGAAATTTGATTTTGTTTTCATGAATTGCTTCTATTCATGTCTGTAACCACATCAAGTACACACAATGATGTTATCTACAACTCATTTGCAACCAGCCACCATCTTGCACAATATTGTGGAACAACGCATTGCACCTTGTATTGATATTCTTATAGGTTTACAGAGTCTAAGCTTTATTTTATCCTTATTCTCATGCACAGTATAGTTCTACATACTTTTAAGTCTTCAATGTCAGAAAGTGGTAATTCTGAGACTATAAGGCAGGCTGTGTGTGAAGGTTAAGAAGAATTACATGGTAAATTATGGCATACATGGCTTGAAAGGAGATACTATCAAGGTGAAAAGATATAAGCTAAACGCAGTAATGTGAGAGTTTTTCTTTAACTTGATCACATTAAGCAATCTAAGGTAAACAGAGTCAGAAAAATGGTTATATTGGGATTGGGGTGAGGAGGCAAGTTATGTGCAAAATAAATAGACAGTTACCTGATCCCCATTAAATGATCACTGTTCTGGACTTCTGAAAAAAGAAAATGGATGAGACAGAGAATCAGCCTAAAATTCATCACTTTAATTGCTACTTCTTTCAACTGTTTACAATGTGTTAAAACATCACAGGCATACATAGCCAGGAAGTGATTTTCTGGGTGTGGAGACAGTCATTTAAACACAAGAAGCATTTTGTTTATTTGATCATAGTTGATATTTAAACAATCACTGATCTGATTTGGCAGAGAGTGGAACTATGTGTGTATCTAAGAGCAAGAAGATAAGATATATTACAGGCTATTGTTTTGGTCATAGTCAAATATCAGAAATGCACCCAGCCAGAAAGGTGGCTATTTTGGGAAGCCTGGGCGACACTCTGTGTGTGTGTGAGTGTGTGTGTGTGTGTGTGTGTGTGTGTGTGTGTGTGTGTGTGTGTGTGTGTGTGTGCTTGTATGCACAAATGTTCATGCAAGCACACCTTTATGAAAGAAGCAGAAACACACTGTTGCAGCCAGAATTTCTGTACTTAATCAAAAGTCCAGTCACAGTTAGGTATATACCCATTTAGCAAGTGGTTATTTCTTGGAGGGGGAAAGCTGGGAGCAGTGGTGAATGACAGTGAATCAACCATGATGTAAGTTGTTTACAGTTAACTTGATGATCTGGCTGATTGTCAGGGGTTGTGTGGACATTACTGTGTGCATGTTAGGGAGGAGTTTCATCAGTGTGTGACAAAACATTATAGATACTCCATGTGAAAATTTTACACGCAAAAGATGTCTACCTCAATAGAAGGGATATGTTCTACTTGGTCAGCACGTGTGAAAGGAGCTGAACCCTGCATTTGTAATAGTTTAGAAAGTGCAAAGTATTGGCTGCCAAACTGCTACTTATGGCTATTACTTCATAGCAATACTACTGTGGATGACTTCAAACTCAGTTTATGACACATATACATGTATATATTTGCCTTTTTCTCACCGTGTCAAATACATAAAACTGAAAATACTCACTTTTGTAATATATAGACAAAATCTACTAATTATACTTAAAAGTGATATTTTTATGCATTTGTTATGGTTAGGTAGACAAGCATTTGTTATGGTTAGGTAGACAAACACTACCATTGTAATCTTGCAATCAGAAATTCAACACTGTACATATTCCATTTTGTCCAAATCTAAAATTGTAATCAAAGTAGTTTATAAGTGAATAATTGGATTTATTTCCCAAAAATGCTATATCATTTCATATTGTCTCAGATATATAACCTTTGAATGATGAGTGGCACCTATGGATCTCATGGCCATTAGAATGCGTCAGGCTGCACAAATTTTAACATCTACACAAACAACTTCCACTCTTCCTGCACCACCTCCTCCCTTATACAATACGTAGATCTCCTGCTCTGATGACATCTCTCACCTCCACTCAATCACTCAAAACACTTTTTATAACATCGAACAATGGCTAACTGATAACTGGCTCACCCTAAACGCCAACAAAAACTCCTACTTTTCCTCTCTAAGTCTCTCTCTCTCTCTCACTCTCTCACTATAAAACTACCTTTTCCATTTCATCACATGACAATACCCTTATCAAAGCAAATTTTCACTCTAAACTTCTAGGTATCATAATTGATTATCAATTAAAAAAAAATTCCTTGACTCTAAGTCCAAACTCATTCTTGCTCAGGCTTCCCTCTTACCTTGTCTATACGGCTCTCCTATATGTATATTCACATTCCTACAATCTACCCTAATAACCAAATTGGAGCAACCTTATAACAACATTGCTTGATTTACCAGCAATCAACTATATAAATCCCATCAGTGTCTTGCCCTAAAACAGCTTCAATGGCTTGAGTTCCCCCAACTTCTTCGTTTTACTCAGCTGCAGTTCACTCACACGTTACTAAATAATCCATCAGCATACCCTGCTCTCTCCTCTATCATATCTCTCTACTCCCCCTCTCAAACTCTGCGCAGCTCAGATCAACACTTCCTTAATATTTATGAAACTAACAAAAATATTGGTAAACTTCTTTATAAAAGCACAGTGTCCCAAGTCTGGAACAATCTCCCACCAAATATTCATAGCTGTTCAGAACTGAATTTAAAAACTACCTTCTGAATTCTAGTTCCTGCTCATGCCAAGATCCTACTTAATACTCCCACCTTCACCTCTCTATACCACTCATTGCACTTGTATATCTTCCTTCCAAGACTTTAACTAATTAAAACACTATTCATGCATTTATTACCTATCTAGCTCTGACTAATATAATTCTAGAATTTACTAGTACAGACCTAACTGGGCAGCCACAATGGTGCAGCAGTTAGCATTGCTGCCTCACAGCAAGAGGTTCTCCGGTTCGATCCTCGGCTGGGGTGCCTTCTGTGCGGAGTCTGCATATCCTCCCTGTGGTCGCGTGGGTTTCCTACGGGTGTTCCAGTTTCCTCCCACATCCCAAAGACATGCTGTAGGTGGATTGGACACTCTAAATTGGCCCTAGGTGTGTGTGTGCAAGTGTGTGCCTTCTGTGGAAGGTTGGGTGCCGGGCTGGCAACTCGACACCGGAAAACTCCACTGCCAATCATGAGCAGACAGGTGATCCGCTGTGGCGATCCCTAACTGGGAAAAAGCCAAATGTAGAAGAAGATTAGTACAAACCTAATTCCTGAATATCACTCAGGTGATTACTACTGTATTTATTTATTTACACATCTTTTTTGTTTCATATCAAAAGCTGTTACTGTAAATAATCGCAATGGTATAACTGTGTAGTTTCTCTTGCTTTTAAATGTTATTTGTTCTCTCTTATTAATGCATGATATATTCCTTGTAATATTCTTGTACTTTGAATGCATTCTTGTTAATGTTCTGTATGTATGTATGTATGTATGTATATATATATATATATATATATATATATGAGTGTGTGTGTGTGTGTGTGTGTGTGTGTGTGTGTGTGTGTGTGTTTTTTATCGAATGGACTAACCCGGTTAACAAATGACAAATAAATAAATAATAAATATTCTTCCTTATGCTATGTTGCACTTTCAGTTGCTGACTGATTCTCATCTGCTTCTGGTCTGATTTCCATTCTCACTTCTTTCCAACATGCTTCTGCTAAACAAAATAATAATCCCATCTTAGACTTTTCTTTATGCTTCAGAAGTTTCAGTATGTTGGGATGTGATAAGGTGAGAAAGTGAATATGCAGTCACAGTTTTATATATAGGTAAAAGTTTACATTTATAATTCTGAGGGAAGGTTCGGTGACCTAAGGATGTCAAATTACGGCTGGCTGACCCATGTTGCCGAACGTTCAGTTCTGTGAGTCCGGGTTCAGCGAATGCACAGTGGATTTGCACAGATGAGGTCGATGTTATAACTAGAGAGCATGGTACAGTCGGGATCTGGAAACTTTCCCTTTTTCCCACAGTAGTGCAATCTTGTAGTTGGAATATAATATTTGCAGGGAGTGTGGGGGGTGCAGCACCCCACGGGGGTTCAGCAAGGGCTTGACCCCTGCAAAATTATCACGTCATGTAGTGTGCAGTGTCAGACTGCTGTATACAGATGTCAAGAAAGGTCGAATTCGCAACATGAAGTGCGTCTGTGACATTTTGACCTCAACATTCCATGTTCAACGTTTTAGTCGACATTTAAGCTAGGAATGTCTTTTGAGTGTCGACTATATGATAGTAAATCTATATAAATAAATATATATGTATGGATCCCTAACAGATGATCAAGTTTTCAGAAACTCAAAATTCAGATGGTTGGGACTATAGTTTCTGAAAGCTCAAACATCCAAAAAAATCTAACTCTTTTATGTTTTTGCAGAGGTGCAAGCCTCCTGCACTCCCACACACCCCTGCAGATTAAATATACCAACTCCAAAACCACACTGCAGTGAGGAAAATGGTAAATTTCCTGTTCTGCACTGTACCAAGGTCTCAATTCAAAACCTTCAAGTTTTTGGAAACTCGACCATATGGTCCTCGACCATATGGATTTTGAGTTTCTGAAAACTTGCTCATCTGACAGGGTATATACATATGCATGCACACACACACACACATATACACACACATTCAGTTTTGAAGAGGTCCATTCCTCCTTCAGAGCAAGCGATATATAATATTGAAATTCACTGTTTTTTTTTACAAATTATCCGAGATTCAGGAAGCATTTTTCTTGTTTTCCTGACCATTTCATTCTATGATGTTTGAGCCCAGTCAGTAACACCAAAGCTGTAAGTTTGAACAGGGAGAGAAAACTGATTTATAGCTTAGACCTTTATTCTTAGATGTCAAGGTAGTTTTCAATATTAGCTTTAGTCTTCTGAAGTACTCAGTACTAAGTTTTGTTCTCATTTGTTTGTGTTTTACTGCTGACCAGTTCCGAGCTAATTATACACTCCCATCTGTTCAAATTCCTGTACATCACATCTCTGGCCCAAGTCAATTTTTTTTTTGTTGCACCTTATTTACAAATTTCACTTTTGCACATTTACCAAGACCAGAAGTTATTCCTATAGCATCTGAAAATGTTTTAATCATTTATAGCTGCGTCTTCAGGTCCTCTTCTGATGAGTTATATAGTTTTAAAACATCCAGAAAACATAGATGAGATGTCTTTATATAAGGTTGATTTCTAGAAGTTAAACTGTAACCTTAGCTTAGTTTAGTTAAGGGCAATGCAAAACAGAAGTGGTAACAAAAAACCTGAAATAACCCCCTGAATTTTATCCCTGGAATAATAATTTGCCCTCTGTCATGGCTCAGGTGCAAATTTGTATTGGTACTGTCTCTCAGTCACCCCAATTTAATTAATCAGTGTAGAGTATTCCTTAATCCAAGAGTGTAAGCTATTGAATTCTTTTTTTTTTTTTTTGTAATCTATTCATGCCACACTTAGATTCCCCTTTTTACAACTTTCTCTTCTGAATTTGTTTAAGAATAAAATTATCTTTTACTTCATTTGACTTTATTTTATCACCATGATTTTTTCTCTTGATGGCTAGAAAGTCTACTACATAAATTCCATTTTATATATATATATATATATATATATATATCTAATGTGTGTGTGTGTGTGTGTGTGTGTGTGTGTGTGTGTGTGGTTCCCCTGTGTTTTACTAAACATACCTTTATCTGAAAAATGCAGGAATGTGATTTAATGTCAATGGTATGGATGGCTGAATGGTAGATATGTCGATGGTATGGCATGTTGATACAGGTAAGGGGTTGGGGGGTGACAGCATGTGTGTGCATGTGTATCAGATTTAGGGTTAGGTTCAGGGATGAGTGAAGGATGGTTGTTGTGTATTTGTGTGAGAGTTTGTATATTTTATGGTAAGGGTAAGGGTTAGGGGACAGATGTAGTGTTTTTTTTGTGTTTGTGAATGTTTGTGTGAGTGATTCTGTCTTATATAATGGTAGTGTTAAGTTGTAGGGTGAGGGTTGAGAGAAGGGGTAGTGTTAGGGTTAGCACCTATTACTAAGGTGATGCAGGAGTCATTAAAACCTTCTTGTAATACTGCCACTTTTCAGACAAATTTAAGAATAATGTAACAAAGGGTTTAAGTTTTGATATTGGGAGAGGAAATAGTTTTCAGTTTTGTTTGTGTTCGCTTTCATGTATGATTGAACTTATTTTGTCAGTGTTTTACATTTACATTAGGGTGGTGGTTTGGTTATACATAATAGACCCATATATATATATGTGTGTGTGTGTGTGTGTGTGTGTGTGTGTTTGTCTGCAAATACTCATAGCTTGTTTCTTTAAGACTTTTGCCATGAACACATATTGTTCTACAATGCTTATAATTCTGCATGTTAATACATTTCATTTGTTTCTCCAGAATGGTTTTGCTGAACAAGTTAACCAGCAATTTAAAGCAGGATATAGAGCACGGGCAAAAAAAAAAAAAGAAAAAGAAAGCAAAATAATCTTCAGTTTGCTCTTCTATTCAAGTTTGCCTGCATGCAGATTGATACAGTCTTATAGCATTTTGTCTTCTTTCTGCATTTCAGCTTATTCACTGAATGAAACTGGTGCTTACTGAAGAGATGTTTTCAACTAAGACAGCTTTGTTAGCACTATTGTCTTGGTATATTAATAATTTATTTTTAATTAATATAATTTTATTACCTGTTTCCAGAAAGAGTCATGTGAGCATAAATGCAAGATACAGTAAAATGAAGCACTGATAATATCACATTCATACCTTCATTTGTTTTCTTTTGCCATTAACTCTTTCCCATAGGACATCAGAATTAAATATCAGGAAAGATGAATAAAGATTACTTGCTGCTGTCTCTTACAGAACAAGAAAAAAGTTCTAAGGAAAAGTAAAGTCACTGTTGTCTAGAGAAACAGCAGGGCCACTGAAGAGCTTATCTGAAGGTTAGGTATGTAGCTTTTGATCTCTTTTAAGCTGCTAACTAAAGTAAAAATTCCTGCTGAGACAGATGAGACATGGGACACAAAAAGGCCATTATTATATCTATGCATGCACACAGGTCATACTGAAAATTCCTTCATGAACATCTTTTGAGACCATTCTGTCAATCGATGATAGTTGCACAACTGAAAGAACCACAGTTCAGCTTCTTTACAAGAAGACAAATTACATCACACTGTAGGACATTAAGGGAGAGTAGAGCTAGCTTTATAGCGTTTGAAGCCTCCAACACAATTAAATGAATCAAGTAACCTCTAAACTCAAAGTGTTTTCTACCAAATTAAATGACTGAGGGAGGGCATAGCAAGGTTAACAGAAATGTTGTAATTAAAAATTCAAGTCAGAAGCCCTACAGCTGGATTAAAGCAGACAGACTGGTTATCTAAAGGCTTAACAGCATCATGGGTCAGGTAGATTGTCACAAAAGTTTCAAATTGCATCTTACAGAAGACTAGTGAGGGTACGTAAAGGTACAGAAGAGGGTATATTACAAGGAAACTTAGATTGTAGTTTCAGAGAAATGGCTATATGAGAAACCTATGAGACTGGTGTACAGCCACAGCATTTATCAACATACAACTGGAAGATCTACATGTTTATTGACTTGATAATGACATTCGAATTGTTCTCATTACTACAGATGGGATGAGATAAGCCTGTAACTGAGCAGAAAATGGTTCTAAGTATAAGGAATCTGTAGTTATGGAGTAGCGTCTGGGAATTTTCTCTAAACTGCCCATGATTTTGCCTCATTCTTTTGCCCTGCCTCTCATAAAATGTTTGATTTTCTGTCAAATCACTGAGGATTATAGTTAATTAATAATGCCAAATGTGGGTGATAGGCCTATGGAATTCAAATATCAAAAGTGCAATAAAACTAATTTGGCACACAATATTGAGATTTTAGTTGATAAATGATTGTGTTTACAACATCTAACCATTTTATGCCACCAAAAAATCAAGAACTAAGCAACATTTGAATTTAGACCAGCTGTTGTGCAAAGTGCCTGCAAGCACGGCTATGGAGAATTGGGTGCTAATGGCTTCATCGGCTTTGCTATAAAAATTCAATGCTTCAATCCAATGAACCCAAATGGCTGCCGATTCTATACCTACAGCTGACTATACTCAATTAGTGACATTGATCTAACAACTTACCCTATCTATGGATTACTTTCAGAATTGTTTGCATTCTTAAGTATAGAAGATTAAAAAAACAGTGGCAGGAGTGACAGAAACATACTGGAGAACTTGAAGCAATGGTGCAAGACCTCTCTTTCCACATAGAAGAGCCTGAACACCATTTTTGCTGAATTTATGCAAACCTAAATTGAATTAATTGATGGTCAGGACAATATATGGAGGTGCAATAACTTATGTATAATGGATCTGCCAGTGGGTACAGAACACAAGCACATGCTTTATTTCCTGCAGGCCAGGATACCAAACTACATTGGCCTTCAGTTCTTCTAATAAGCTTATGTTAGAGAGAGAACACAGATCTTTAGCGCCACACTCTTCTCCAGGATCCCTCTTGACCTGTTGTAGTGAGTTTTTTATCCTTGCAGTAAAACTCAAAGTTCTTAAAGTGGCATGGGGGAAAAGGACATCTATTACTTTGTAATGAAAATACATTTGGATAACGATTATTCCAAGCAGGTCTTGATCAAAAGTAAGGTTGGCTCTCATTGCTTAAAGCACTCTGCAAAATGGGTATTAAATCTTCAGTCCTGTATGCAGCCTGACTAAAGGTTAGTTTGCCAGAAGGTACACGTATTCTCTCTGATGGAGGACGCCACTGCGTTTCTGAAGGCTAAATTGACACTAGTCATTATGGACACCATAGACTGGGGATCTAATTTCTGAACACAAAATGAAACCTCATCAGTTTCCCCTAAACCAAAGCAATTCAAAAGAACGTCTGTTGTCCTAGGTCCTGAAGCAGTTTTACCTCCAGCATGAGCAGTTAACCTCTCTGAGACATTTAAAACAACATCCTTTTCTTAACTTGTCAGAAAGTAAATTAGCATGGGATTATTTCCATATTCATTCCTTGCTATTTTATTTACAATGAAGTATGTGTAGTTCCTACTTTGTTGTTAACCATGTATACCATCACCTGGGTAAGTTATGAAGTGCACATAAAAGCACATTTTATTTTCCACATACCGCAAGCTTAATAGGCTTGTCACTCATGCTAATCAAGGTTGTGAATGTGATCTTAGTTTAATTTCTCCAAGTCTTTTGGGTTTCTAATACCATGATGAGAATGGACTCCATTCCAAAGTCAGAGTATGATTAAAGTTCATGAAATTAGTACTGTTTCAATAACTGATGTTAGCCAAAAGTGTTCTTCACAACACCCACAATGTCCCCAGAAATGGCTCCTTCTGCAATTCACATGGAGTTGCATTTATTGGTAGCATACCTAAATATGAATGTAAATTTTGTTTTATTACACCCATTGCTCCTACTACTCTTGGAACTGTCTAGATATCCTTCATCCATACTGCCCTTGTTTCTACCTACAAATCCTGGCATTTTTATGACTTTGTGTCTCTCTGAATGTAAGACACTGTAACCACTGGGTGTAGCAATTTCAGTGATAAATGCTATTTTTGTCTTTTCTTCATAGGCTACTACATCTGGTTTTCTCACATCTATTTTTTGAACTGTTGGTAAGGGGAGAGCCAACATGATATAAATTCATCATTCTCTTTAACGCTTTGTGGATCATCTTTCCAATATTTCTCAGTCACTTCAGTAGTGTAATGTTTGTAAAATGGGTAATGCAACTATCTTGCCACATTATTATGCCTTTCAGTATACAGGCCCTCTGCCATCAGTGTATCATACCCAGTAATAAGATGTGTGACTGTCTCTAGGTCTGTTTTACAGAACCTGCATGTTCAACAGACTTTGCAAACCAACATGCATGTAGTCCACTATCCTGGGACGCCAATATTAACCTTTCATTTTTTTTTTGGTTTAAATTCACCTGTCCTTAACCATTCCTGACTCAGATCTGGATCCACATGAGGTTGTCCCAGAAGTTTTCTGTACTTGATATTACATTATGCCTTTTCCACATTTCTTGCCTTCTCATCTGATCCTTCACCTTATATTCTTTCTTTTGTTTTTTTGGCGCATATAGTTGCTGCCTGATTTCTGTCTACTTCTGGTCTAAATTCCATACCCACTTGACTTGCTTTTGCTAAACTAAGCAGGGGAAGTCATCTTTGACTTATTCTCCTTGTGTTTTGAAACTTTCTCTATGTTTGGATCTGGTGAGGTCAACAGATATGTATGCAGTCATACGATTGCAGATTTATACATCTAATCAATTTCATGAAGGCTCATACCTCCTTTAGAACAAATATATAATCTTGGTATACACCGATTTTTATTTACCATACGGGAAATATGAAGCATTTTTCTTGCCTCCTGCCCAGCTGATCCAGTACCTTTTGGGGCTAGTCAATCATCCTAAAATTGTAAGTTAGAACAGGAACAGCAAATTGCTCCATAGCTTGGACTTTGTTCCTATATGTCAGAGCTGTTTTCAGTATTAATTTTAGTCTTCTAAAATGTTTCTTACTGAGTTTTATTCGTGTGCATGTTTTATTGCTGATTCTTCAGCAGTTCCCAAATATTTATACACTCCCTCCTACTCAAGTTCCTTTACATTACATTCCTATCCTAGACTGATATTTTATTGGTGCTGCAGCTTTCCTACTTTTATGTTGCTTTTGCACAATTATCAAGAAAAAAATGACATTTTTCTGTCATCTGAGAAAGTGCTGACCACTTGCAGTTGTGCTTTCAGCTCTACATCTGATGAGCTATATAGTTCTAAATCAGGCATGGGCAAACTACGGCCCGGGGGCCACATGCGGCCCGTTAAACATTTTGATTCGGCCCGCCAAACTTGAAAAAATTTAATAAATTAACCTTGTTAATGTTTTATTTCCCCTGCAATTCTGATGTTTCCTCACTAGATGGTGCACTCTAGATATATTGGCTTTGTTGAGGTGAAGCGTAGGCCTATTACTCCACGTTTGCACTTTACCCTTTGACCCACCGCCCCTCTATGAAGATGAGCGGACCCAAGAAAAGAAAAGTGGACAGAGAATGTCGAGTGTTCAATAAGGAGTGGACAACTAAATATTTTTTCACTGAATACCGATCATCTGCTGTTTGCCTGATATGCCAAGAAACTGTGGCGGTTTTTAAAGAGTATAATATTAGCCGTCACTTTGCCACAAAGCACGCTAATTATGCTAGCAAGCTCTCAACAAAATAACGGGAAGCTTCTGCTGAGAAGGTGGCAGCTAATTTGAAGGTTCAGCAAAGTTTTTTTCACCGTTAAACTGCCATTCAAGAGTCAAGTACCAAGGCCAGTTTTATGCTTTCATTCAAAATAGCAAAGGCCAGAAAACCACTGTCTGAGGGCGAGTTTTTAAAAGAATGTATGGTAGAGACAGCAGGTATTTTGTGCCCGGAGACCAAAGACAAATTTGAGAAAATCAGTTTATCACGGCGGACAGTGACTCGCCGTGTGGAACTAATAGATGAAGATATCACCAGCAGATTAAACAAAAAGGCGAAGTCATTCACTTTTTATTCTTTAGCACTGAATGAAAGCAACGATGTCAAAGACACTGCTAAGCTCCTCATTTTTATCCGAGGAATCAACAAAACTTTTGAAATAACGGAGGTGTTTTTGACAATGGAGTCTCTGAAAGGACAAACACGGGGAGAGGACTTGTTTGAACGGGTGTCTGCTGCCATCGAAAACATGAAGCTTCCCTGGAGTAAGCTTGTTAACGTCACCACAGATGGATCTCCGAATTTAACGGGAAAAAACGTTGGCCTACTGAGGAGAATCCAGAATAAAGTGAAAGATGAAAACCCTGACCAAGATGTCATTTTCCTCCACTGCATCATCCACCAGGAATCTCTATGTAAATCGGTGTTACAGCTGAATCATGTTGTGAATCCTGTGGTGAAACTCGTCAACTTCATATGCGCATGGGGACTTCAGCACCGTCAGTTCATTGCGTTCCTGGAGGAAACTGATGCGGATCACCAGGACCTGCTTTATCACTCCAGTGTCCGCTGGTTGAGTTTGGGCAAAGTGTTTCAACGAGTGTGGGAGCTCAAAGAAGAGATTGGCATGTTTTTGGAGTGGCAGGGGAAGACTGATGAATTTCCTGAGCTGAGCAACAAGAGCTGGATGTGTGACTTTGCGTTTGCTACGGACGTATTTTCACACTTGAATGAGCTCAACATGAAACTGCAGGGGAAGGAGCAGTTTGTGCATGACATGTACACAAACGTGAAAGCCTTCAAATCCAAGCTGGCTTTATTCTGCAGGCAGATTTTGAACAAGTCATTCACTCATTTTCCTAGACTAGCCATGCTGAAAGAGGCCGGAGCGAAAGTAAAGAAATACAGTGAGTCACTGGATGCACTGCACGGAGAATTCTGCCGTCGGTTTTTGGATTTCGACAAAATTGACAAGTTACGTCAATTGGTGGCCTTTCCTCTGTCACAAGACCCCGAAACAGCTCCAGAGGAGCTTCAGCTCAAACTGATTGACCTTCAGTCCGACCCTGCCTTAAAAGAGAAGTTCAGCTCTCTGAAACTAAATGACTTCTATGCTTCACTCAATGATACCGCGTTTCCAAATCTAAGGCGAAAAGCGCAGATGATGTTGGCTTTGTTTGGCTCTACCTTCATGTGTGAACAGACCTTCAGCATCATGAACATCAACAAAGCCAGCCACAGATCCAAGTAACAGACCTACACCTCAGATCCATCCTGAGAATCGCCACAACAAAACTAACTCCAGACTTTGATGCGCTGGCTAAAAAAGGAGACCAACAACACTGCTCCCATTAAAATGTGTGTGTCTCCGTGATACGCATGTTGTTAAAATAAACAGTGCGCGCAGATCAAATATAACACTTCACAGACTGACTTGCTGCAACTGTTTCATCCTTGCACTGGTCGTTGTTGACTTTTGGCACCGGGGAAACAAATTGAATAAAAGGAACAGGACAAGTACATCTGCATCTCCTACCGTTTTTGAAAAAAAAGACAGACAAGGGGAAGAGAGATGGTGATATCCTGAAGGATAACAGAACTTTCAGTGCTTTAAAATAAAATGGTCATTTATTTGATTTTCAGTGTTTAAAGACTCATTTCAAAGTCAGAGATTTTATTGTAATGCTTTTCTGCATTTTCATTGGAAATTAAAGCACATGTTTTCTCTATATCCCAAGATGTGTATTTTTCCCCCAATGAGGTGATGTTTTCAAAGCATGCCATCTATCTGCTCCTGTTCCGGCCCCTTTGTCAAATGTTAGAACTCAATGTGGCCCACGAATCAAAAAGTTTGCCCACCCCTGTTCTAAATCATCCACAAGAATAAGGTGAAAAGGCTTTACACTTTGTTGTTTTCCTGGAGATAAGCTGTAACCATAACCTAACCTGTTAAGCAGACACTTAAGGGCAAGACACAAGAACAATGGTGACAAAGAGTCCCCCTGGGATAGACCCCTTCAGATTTTTATCCATGGGATAATAATTTGTTCTTTATGATGGTCTATAAGCAAAGTGATTGCCACTGTTTCATGATCACTGTAATGTAACTGATCAATGTAGGGTGTACTTTCCACATCTGTAAGTACTACTTTATTCATGAATGTGGGATACTCTGTCAAATGCTTTTTTATTTTTTGCAGTCTATCCCTGCTATACTTAGGTGCTTCCACCTTTTACAATTCTGCATTATTGACTTTACCTAGCACCAAATGACACTGTTCCATATGACTTTCTTTTGTTACCTTTCTGTTCTATTGCCTTAACGGAGTTTTCTTCTAAATGACTATAAACTCTGTTGGCAACAATTATCGGTCTATAGTTTTTAGGAGAGACTGCATGTTCACTCTTGAGGAGTAATATTGTTTTTCCTACTTGGTGTCTGTTTGGGATAAGCATATAGGTAGTGGAATCATCGGCATATTGAAGAAGAGTTGAGAGGTTACTAGCAGAATGTAGTTTGGAAGTGAACATATTGAACAGGAGGCTGCCAAAGATAGATCCTTGGGGAACACCAGTGTTGACTGTAAGGAAAGGGAGAAGACAGTTTGCCAGTGAATGGATTGTTGCCTGTTGGAGAGGTAACTTGAAAAACAGTTTTTAGAGGAACTAGAGAGATGGAGGTCAGAAAATTTAGTCAGAAGGTTAGAGTGAGATACAGCATCAAAGGCCTTGGAGAGATCAAGGAATAAACAGGAGACTAATATGTTGTTGTCCCGGGCCTCTGCTACTGTTTGGGTGAAGGAAAGTAGTGCAGTGGAGGTGCTGTGGTGGGGTCTAATGCCATGTTGGGTAGGAGTTAACAGGTTATTATCAAGCATGCTTGTGAGTAACTGGGTATGGACACACTTTTCCAGAATATTGGATAAGGGGACAGGATAACAATGGTCCTATAATTAGAAGGATCAGTAGAGTTTCCACCCTTGTGAAGAGGGATTCCGTAGAAGGATTTCCATATATCAGGGACACAGGCTCCGGTAATGGAATGATTTATGAGTATACTGGA